>NC_137790.1:27485291-27695355 GCF_963383645.1 Muscardinus avellanarius | reverse complement strand
ATACAACCTACTTAAATTGAATCAAGAGGATATAGAAAAACTAAACCAACCAATAGCAAGCAAATAAATAGTAATAAAAAGCCTTCTAAAAAAGAAAAGTTTAGGTATAGATGGATTCCCAGCTGAATTTTTTTTTTTTTTACTCAATTTATCTTCTATCACTGGTCATATCATTTAGATTGAAGGCGTTTCCTCCATTCTGTGGATCATGGAAACAGCCAGCATGTTTGAATTATCTTATCTTTTTCCTTTTTTTATTATCATTTTTTATTTTTTTATGTGGAACATATTGAATTCTATTTTTCAATTGACTTCAATTTTTTCAAAATATATAGGGAGAATGGCTGAATATTCTACCTCAGTGGTAGAATATTTGCCCAGCCTGCCTGAGGCCCTGTCCCCAGCACTGCCAAAATATATAGGAAGATATAAATGTATAAACAATATAATGTTTAACTTTAACCCAAGTCTTGATCCAGTTTCAACAAATCTATTAATAAAGTAAATGTTCATAAAATCTAACCACGTTTTCAATTCTGATAATGACCTTCTTTAAACCAAACTTTTCTTTCTAGCACTAAAAGAAAATGGATCTTTAAGAGAAAACACAATAATACATTTATTTTAACTACATGTGCATAACCACCATCTATGTCTTTTTAAGTCATTTTCACCATAAAAATTTCCATGACTGTCAAAATTTCAACTTTATTTTAAATAAATGTTTTACTTTGACACTGTTTAGATTTCAGGAGTCTTCTTCCATTGACTGAGGTGAAGGAAGAGCTTCAAACTACTTTTGAGAAAATATTTTTTAATAAAAGCTTTCTTCGAATTCCTTTTTCTGAGCAATATTTTCCTTTCTTATCACCTCGTTCTATCAGGGTCACCTATCAAACCTGTTTGTTGTTGTTGTTGTTGTTTTGTTGTTTTGTTTGGGGTTTTTTGTTGTTTGTTTGTTTGGTGGTACTGGGGGTGGAATCCAGAGGCTTTCTACATCCGGGCTATACTCCCAGACCTATGTAATATTTGATTTATATTTATGTGGAAACAGGGTCTCACTAAGTTGCTGAGAGCCTCACTAAGTAGCTGAGGCTGGCTTCGAACTTGTGTGATCCTTCTGTCTCAGCCTCCCAAGTGCTGGGATTACAAGAGTGCACCACCATGCCTGGCTCAGCCCTGTTTTTGAAGAGAAAAAAATAAAACTAAAACTAAAGCTCTACATTAGCCATTCTTCAGAAGGATTATGGGAAGAAAAGAAGAACACAAACATGTCTCATGTATATCTTGTAAGACCTAAAGAATCTTTCTAATCTGTAGTTTAAAACAAAGCAGTGACCCTCTGTCTCATCATCTTTAAAGAACTATAGCACATCATCTTTAAAGAACTATAGCACAGTCATTTAAGGAACACGTCTCTCATTTTCTACATTTACCTGTGTCACTGTAATTCTTTCAGACAAAATATGTCAAATAATATATTCACATTAATAATCTTCACGCTCCTAGGTATGTGTTTGATCCTTGGAACATTTTGTATTAATTTCAGGTGTTGAGTCTTTCATAAGTGAAGATTTATCTTCTCTGGTGGATTTTCTGAACAAATAACTCTATGATAAGGCTCAAGTAAATTTTAATAAGTATATATTCCTCCAAGATTCTTCTTGCCTTGCTATTTAAGGGCTCCTTCTCATCCCACAAATACCCTGGTAGCTACGGACTCATATATGAAAATATATGCATATAACACACCTATAAACCCTTAAATGTACACTTACATTAAGGTGCTTCTAACACAATGCATTAAACAAGTGAGCTACTTTTAATTTTACCATGGGAAATATGCGAAGTTAATATGGGAGAAGATAAAACACAATTCCAACTTGCTTTTTTATTGGAAAAACACTCTATATGTTTTGTGAGAATGGAAGAAAAAATCTCCATAGAATTGAACTGCAACAGAAATTTTATGTAAAGCAGTTTTATTGGAAATATATTGTTCCAGACAGCAGCAAAGAGAACAGTTTTAATCCAAAACGCTTCCAGGCTCAGTCCCTTCTGGCCAATTAATTTGATTTCAGTAATGCTCTGGTTGTCTCTGCCTAGCAATAGCTATTAAATATAGTGCTGTTCTTTCAAGAAGACTTTTACTTTACATGAGAGCCAAAAGGTAAATCTGTACAAAGTTGGATGAAGAGTTGAAATATGATGCTGTAATGGAAAAACATATTTGCTCAAATCCTGATAAATAAGAATCTCTTTTAAAAAATGAGGTGACAACATTGCTAGTTGCCAGCCATCAGTACCATTTAGACAAAGACTGGGCAAGGCTCATCCGTCTACCTAATCAGAGCTGCCCAATGTTTGTTTTTGCTTTCATTCAAATTTGGAGGGAAATGTCAATATTTTCTGACACTTACTATTTGGAGTAGATTCAACAACTATGTATTGCAATGTGCTGAAATGGATGCTTGTATAAAAATAACTTGAACACAGGTAGTCCCTGCTCTTGGAGCTATCTAACATGTAGAATTGGGCAAATCTTACAATACCAGGGAAACGGGACAATCTCATCAATTAGCAAGCTCAGTACTTAGCAGTTTAAGCCACAACCAACTATTTACCCACAACAGGTAGTTGCTGGTCTGGACCAGATTTGGTTAATCTGGCCTGTGCTTGCCCCTGAGTCTATAGCATTTGGAAAAACAAATGTGGGCTGAATTAATTCCAGATGACCATAGTCACATGTTTTTTTTCTATTTTGCAAATGATAATAATAATTCCTTCCAGTGTGGCAATGGAGTAAATGTGGCCCATACTTCAGAAAGAAAGAATATGCATTTCGGATTTAAAGTTTGCACTATTACAAACTATGATTGTATTATTTTTCAGTGAGATATTTTTAAACTGGTTTGTTTTATCCCATCATAATAACTCACTATTGCCTCAAACAGCCTTTTCTCTCCCACATAAACAATATTGATAGGATCAAATGGTGACACCCTTTACCTTCCCAACATTTCAAATATTTCATCAATTTCTTCAAATGGCTTGACTTTCATACCTCCAAACATGATTTACTTCTCTTTCTTCTTCACTTTCTATGTCTGATTAATTACTAATGTCTTCTAAGGGCTCACTCTAGCCTCTTTGCCTCACCCCTGTTCCCACTGTTTTACCCAATCTCAGTTCTCACTTACTTCTTGCTTGGGCTACTGTAAAATGCCCCTCAATAGTCTTATCACATTCAGGTCTACTTTTCACATTCTCACTTTATTGTCTTCAAATTATGATTCTTAAAGTTCTGATTAAGTCACGTCCTTTTTTGCCAAAGTTTCTATAGTTTCCTAATTCTCATCTAAATTCCTAAATCTGGCACGAGGAATTTTCCACTTTTGGCCCCATTTGTAATTTCAAACCTGTTTCCCACTGTTCCATAGGACCAACACTGAGTATCAGCCAAAGTATAAGTCTCAGCATTCTTACAGACTTTAAGACATATATGATCATTCCTAACACATAAAATAGAATATCCAATCTCAAAATTTCCAGCTACCCTTCAACATCCAGCTCACAAGCTAATTCCCCCATGAAGTCCTTCCTAAACATCTTAGTTGAAAATTTTCTCTAAGAATTATATTAGAGGTTTAAACCATCAGCATGATATTAATTTGTATTATGGCTATTTAAATAGTTGTTTCAGTAAGACATGGTGGCACAAGCCTATAATCTCAGTACTTGGAAGGTTGAGACAGGAAGACTGCAGGTTCAAGGACAGCCTCAACAAGTAGTGAGACCTTGTTTCAAAATAAAAATAAAATAAGACTTGGAGTGTAAAATGTCCCTGGGTTCAATCCCAAGTACCATAGTATATATATACATACATACATACATACATACATACATACATACTTGTTTCATCTTCCTTAAGAGATTATATTTCCCTAAATGAAGGAGCATGGTTTACTCAACTTTGTCTTCTGCCATAATAGTTTAGTAGTGTCCATGGACATAGTTTTGTCAATTAAACAGCTACCATTCTAGGATGAGAGGCAGGTATGCAATAAACATCAATAACAATAATTATGGAAATAGGCAAAATAAAATCATACTGAGAGTGATCAATTCCACTTTCATAAAACAGAAAGCAATTTGTAGAAGAAAAGTCAATGGGGCCGAGTTTTGAAGAATATGGATAGCTTTTTCAAGCAGTTTATAGGAACACCATTCTAAGTAGAGGAAATAAGGCTTTCAAAGGCCAAGAGGTATGGAGTAGCTTCACCATTTGAGGATTAGAATTGTGTTTTATCTCTTATATGTAATGATCATTTGTAATAATGTTGAAAAATCAAGTACAAAATTTAAATTTATTGGGTCTCATGAACAAATAAACTATTTCTCAAATTAAAAATGATTATTTACATTGCCAAGTAAAGATATCAAAGCTGGGCATGGTGGCACACACTTCTAATCCCAGTACTTGGGAGGCTGAGACAGAAGGATTTGGGTTAGCAGCCAGCCTCAGCTATTTAGTGAGGCTCTCCACAACTTAGTGAGATGCTGTTTCAAAATAAAGAATAAAAAATAGGGCTGGAGGGATAGCTCAGAGGTAGAATGCCTCTGCATTCAAACCCTAACACCACAGAAAAAGGATATTGAATACAACAAGAACCATAACAACAATTAATAACTACTTTTCTTCATATCAGGATACAAATACATTTTGTAATGTCATTTGTTCACAATTTTGCATCACCATTATAAGTGATGAAAATAGGGGTATATATTAAGAATGTCAAGAAAGTAAACCTATATTACATTTTAAGTAAGTACTCAGAGACCAAAATATGGACAACTGAGTAATGAGTAAGACTATAGCAAGTAAGATCAATATTGAAGAGTCCAGGTGACAACTGGACTGGACTGATAAGGGCCTGGAATGTGGTATGAGAAACTAGAGTATCAGAGAAGAGGAAGATATGAATGTTAAATTGGCAAGACTACCTGACTTCCCAAGCATGGTGTGCAAAATTTGTGTTTCTGGCTTTGGGATGAAAAGAATCAAGAAAGAGAGACAAGTATATGATGTGAAAACAACATTAGGTCATTTTCAGACACTGTATAATTATCTATTGTTGCATAGAAAATTACCTTATTAAAGCAAAGTGACTTAAAATACTAAATAGTTACTATCTCACAGATTCTGTGGGTCAGGAATTCATGACAAATTTCCTGGGTAATTCTTGGCCAAAGCCTTTCCTGAGGTTACAATCTAGATGTTGGCTGGAACTAGAGGTATGAGAAGGATTGAATGGGACTAAAGAATCTGCTTCCAAACTCACACAAGTTCCTCTCCCTCAGCACTGCTGCAGTGGGTTGAGCTTCCTCACAACATGGCAGTCATCTTGCTCCAAAGTAAATGATATGAGAGAAGGTAAAGAGGAAGAGCTTAAGCCTGTCATACTCTAGTTCACAAGTCACACTTCATCCCTTCTGCTAAATTCCATTCGGTAACATGAGTTACTAATTCACACTCAAAGAGCTTGCAATTATGCTCCAGTTCTTGAAGGGAGGAATATCAAGGTATACATGCACACTTTTTAGAACTATCATGAACATGTTGAGTTTGAAGTTTTCTGAGAGATACAAAGATGGTGATATCCAGTATCTAGTCTAGCATTCAAAATCAAGATCTAGAAACGAGAATGTATATCTTGGAGTCATCAATTATTTGTGGAACTACAAGTCATAAAAGGTAGAAGTTGTGAACAATATTGAGATCATTCAGAGACTGTGTGAAGGCTGACAGTAAGAGAGCTCCCATGTACTGTTGTGTTTTAATATAGAGTTGGTAGCATGAGCATAGGAGGTGAAAGCCAACAGAAATGAAGGTAAGAAATCCGGGTGTGGTGCCAGGCATGGTGGTGCAAGCTTGTAATCCCCGCGCTTGGGAGACGGAGACAGGAGGATCACGCAGGTTTGAAGCCAGCACAGCTGGCTTAAGAGACCCTGTTTCCAAATTTTAAAAAAAAATACAAAAAACTAGGTCCGGGAGTGGAGCTCGGAGGTAGAAGAGCTTCAAAAAAGAAAAGAAAAGAAATCTGGGTGTGGTGGTCCACGCTTGCAATCCCAGCATTCTGGTCCCGGAGGATTGCAATTTGAGGAAGCACTCAGATTGTTAGTGAGTCCCTTTGCAATTCAGTGAGACCCTGTTTCAAAATAAAGAATAAAAAATAGGGCTGGGGGTGTAGCTCGGAGGTAGAATGCCCCTGGGTTCCATCCACAGTACCACAAAAAAAGAAAAAGAAAAAGACATGAATGTCAGAAACCCAGAAAAATGCTAGATAACAAATATCAAGTCAGTTTTTATGTAATTCTTTATCTTTTTCCTATTATTCTCATGTTACATAAGAGATAATCTGCTATGAAAAAGAATGCTCATGGGATTTTAAGTCAGAGGACCTGTTAGATGCTATATTAGGATGCTGACTACAATATTCATCAGCCCTGTGATTGTGGCAAAATTTATTGACAACACTGAATTATGCTTTATTATTTTGATGACTCTGAGAGTAGCAGTGGGATAATAACACTTCTATCAAATAAATGAGAAAGGATTCCTTTTAAAAAGTAAATAATGTAAATAGAAATAATTGAAAACCTTAAGATTTTACTGACTGGATTTCTGATTCATAGCATAAGAAACTGAAGTTTAGATTAAGTATGCTACTAAATAACGCTAAATACCCAAGATGTCCATCAACAGATGAATGGATTACAAATCTATGGGACATGTACACCATGGAATTTTACTCAAACACAAAGAACAAAATTATGTCAGTTGCAGGGAAATGGGTAGAGCTGAAGAACATTATGCTAAGTGAGATTATTCAGTCACAAAAAGTAAAATATAAGATGCTCTCCCTAATATGTGGTAGCTAGGGAGAAAAAATTCATAGGAGGAACTCTATACCAAGGAGAAACCATAAATGAGCAAATAAGGTGACCTAACTGAGGGGGATGGGAGGATGAAGAAAGAAATTCCCTAATGTACATGATGTACATTCACAAATATATCAAAGTCAATCACTAAGCCAAACATGAGAAGGAGGGAGGGGGAGGGGATGGGTGGGTATTGGGTGAGGGCTAAATTAGTGATGTGTACATGTATGCCTCTACCATCTTGTACCCCATTAAGATGTATGACTATAATGCACCAATTAAAAAGAAAAGGAAAAACAGAAAGAAAAGGACTGAACACTGATTATCCTTTCTATTTTACTAAGTAGTCTTTTTTCTTTAGAGTTAATACTCAACAAATCATCCTTAAATTGAAACAAAAAACAGAACATGCCTGAAGGAGAAAAGACCAAGCTCTACCCAGTAGGATTGTTTTAAGATGAAACTTCAAGATCCTCAAGGCCAAACCTCAGAGTTCTAAGTTATTACCTCTGTTGGTCAAGTCAACTCTAGCTATTACAATAAATAAAATCAAAGGGTTAGTAGCCCAACAAAGCAGAAGTATTCCTCCTCGGTAGGAGAGTATCTTTCATCTGGTAATTTTGAAATCCAGGCATCTTCTACTTATGGCTCCAATTTCCTACAGCATCAGATTCTCTTGGCAAAATCTAGCTGCTTAGCTATACAAGAAGGGAAGTGGGTAAGGTGTAATATAAACCTTGGGCATCTGCTTTGCATCAATAACTCAGACCAAAATTACATGTCAAGAATTAGCAGTTCTGGTTTTCCAAAACCCTTGTCACGAGAGTGGGAACCCATGATTGGGATGGCCAAGTGGGCTAGAATTTCCTTCCTCCCCACTCTTGATGCTCCAGCCATCTGAAATATCATTAATTTTCACCCATATACCAGCACCATCTCCCACCACAAGGCTGTTCAATATACTGGCCCCCTAGGCCTGGATTTACAACCCCCACATTTTCTCCATTCCTCAAATGTTCCTGTGAACCCTGAACCTGTCATGTAATCATCATTTATATTTTATAAATTTATACTTAATTTTTTCTTTTGAACTAATTTCAGATGTGTTTAACAGTTCCAAAAATAGCTCAGAGAGTTTTCATACATTCATCACTTAGCTCCTTTTAACATTAATATTTTAAAATATTATACAAAGTATCAATGAGGTAAATATCAGAAGGGCAAGGAATAGAGCCTTATTCATGGTATAGTCCTAATTCTTAGCAGTAGGCCTTACTCACAACAGATACTCATCAAATATTTGTTGGATGTATGGTAAATTCACCCCAATCTGAGATTTATTCTGTGTTTATTTATATTTAAATGGACCTAAGAACTTTTACCCAGAACATCTGGCTTTATCTTTAATTTTTAAAAGTGATAAACAAGAAAATATAGAACATTAGGTAAGTAGAAATAATAATAAAATGTTATATATTAATTTTGTTATTAAATGTAGCATATGTCATTGATATGAAATATACTTATGATAGACATCATGATGATATATGCAGGAATTAGCAAAATGTCAAGACAATAATATTAATGAATGACATTAAGATAATTTTTTAAAATTTTTATTTGTGCATTTTATTTATATGTCATAATGGGATAAAAAAAAAAAAAAACACTTGCGACCTGGGCCCCCAGGCGGGGGGCTCGTGGGGTATGTCGGAACCCCAGAAGAACCGGGGCCCAGGCCACAGGACCCTGGGTCCCGGGCAGGGGGTTGCGTGGGGCACGCAGGACCCCTGGAAGAACTGGGCCCAGGCTGCAGTGCTACTGAGTGTCTGATCCTACAACCTCCTCTAACCACACATACTGTCTTCTCTTATTTAAAAAAAAAAAAAGGAAAAGAAAAATAAAAAAGAAAAGAAAAATATCAGAGAGAGTCAAGAAGGCCGTGGTGGATGCCAGGATACTGGAGATGTAGACAAAACTTATCCAAATGAACTGGAACTTTTGGAAAAATTCCCCGCAAAGGAGGACTGCTTCCTTCCTACATTCTTAAGAATCCTGGACATCATCTGTAAGGAGAGAGTTTAGCGGAGACCTAGGAGAAAGGCGGTGTTGGAAGTGGTCGCCGCGATGGTGGTGGAGACTTGTATTCAGGAGAGGCAGAAATCTGATCCTACCAACTTTATTTTGGGGGGAAATTACACCAAACATCGAATGCTACCATCGTGTATGCTTAGGAACACTGAACAACATTAAAAGTGGAAAAAGAGCTTGGGAAAGATTTTAAATGGTGGAAGCAGTGGCAATGGCAGTGGCCAGTACTTAGGGGAGGCAGAGATCTGATTCATTACATCTGGAACTTTTGAAGTAATAACCCCAGAGGCAGAATGCTACCACCACACACCCTCAGGAATGTGGGACAAACTGCTGGGCAAAGAGGGTGCTCGGATTGGAGCCTGCTGAGGGGTGAGGCCAGCGATGGAGACAGCAAAGCTGGGATCAGAGCCTGCCGTGAGGCAAGGCCGGTGCTGGGGCCTCTGAGGCCGGGATTGGAGCCTGCCGAGGGGCTAGGCCAGTGCCAGGGTCAGCAAGGCTGGGACAGAGCCTGCTGCGAGGCAAGGCCAGTGCTGGGGCCACCGAGGCTGAGATCAGAGCCAGCCGAGGGGTTAGGCTGGTGTGGGGGCCAGCGAGGCCAGAATCAGGGCCTCCCATGAGGCAAGGCCACTGCTTGAGCCAGCGAGGTCTGGATCAGTCCACCAGGTAGCCAGGCCACTACTGGAGCTGTCAAGAGTGGGATCAGTACTTGCAATGTGGCATGCACAGAGAAATATCACAGAAAATAAAAACCAGATACTTCCCCTAATCAGCAATAACTAGGAGGAAAGGGGTAACAGGAAGAGGTCGAGGTATAGAAAGGGCCCTATAGTGAAGCAATTAAGGTGACCAATCAGAGGGTATGGGATAGGGGAGGATGGAACCTCTTTAAGACTCAGGAGGTACGTAAACAAATGTATCAAAGTTAATCACCAAACAAGCATGGGATCGAGGGAGGGGGAGGGAATGGGATGGGGAGTGGATGAGGGCTAATTGGATGATGTGTGCTTGTATATCCTCTCAAGTCTTGTATTCCAATGTGATGTATGATTACAATGCACCAATAAAAATAAATAACAAAAATAACAAAAAAGGAAAAAAAAAACTTAGGTAGACATACATGCACACATCACCCAATTAGCCCTTACCCGATACCAACCCCATTCTCTCCCCAACCCTCCTTCCCATGCTTGGCTTATGGTTGATATCTATATGTTTATTTAAGTACATCATGTGCTTTAGAGAGTTTCCTTCTTTTCCTCTCTCATCCCCTCAGTTAGGTTGCCTTATTTGCTCCTCTATATGATCTCCTTTTTCACCTGGAGTTCCTCCTATGACCCATTTCTCCTTAGCTTTCACATATTAGGGAAAGATTCCAATTTCTTATTTTTTTGTGACTGACTAATCTCACTTAGCATAATGCCTTCCAGTCCCATTCGTTTCCCTGAAAATGATGTAATTGTGTTTGTTTTTTTTTTTATGACTGAGTAAAATTCCATATCCCACAGTTTTGTAATCCATTTATCTGTTGATGGACATCTTGTTTGGTTCCATTGTACACCAACCATAAATCCATTGAAAAAGATCATTTATATAGAGCAAAATTAGTGAGGGGGGGTTATGGTACTGGGGATAGAGCCTAGGAGCATTTTACCTCCAAGCTATACCCCCAGCCCTATATTTTCTTCTTTATTTTGAAACAGAGTCTCACTGAGTTACAAAGGGCCTCACTAAGTAGCTGAGGCCATCCTCGAATTGGGATCCTCCTGTCTCAGCCTCCCATATTACAAGTGTGCCTCACTATGCCTGGCTAAAAACTAGTTTTTAAGCAAGATTCTTCATTTTATTACTAGCTACAACACTTGAATGGACAGTTTTTCTTGCCAAAAAAAAAAAAGTCTCAAACTCTCCCATAGATAGTTTCTTGTTCTCTTGCCACAAACTCCCCTGCCCACCCTGCCTGTCACCTCCACCCAGTCATAGGGTTAACTGAAATCCTTCACTGGTTTTCAAAGGAGAATTTCATTCTATGTTCTGTGACCATTCTCTTCAATGTCTTTTAAGGCAGAACATCTTAACTATCTGTCCATCACATGAAATAGCCACGAACTGGATTATAGCCACTTTAGATAACATCAGATAACAGAAGCGTCATCCCAAGTTGATGGGTTCTGCCATACACTCAAAAACTTGAATGCAAGTGAAGATTTTCCCTAAAACCAAATTTGTGGTACTGAGAGTTCCACAGCAAGATGCTCCAGAAAAACAAAAATATCCAACTTCCAGTTTTCTGTGTATTTAGGAATGGTGCTGAATATACAGCTGTGTTAGTCAAGTTGGCTGATATAATTAAGAACCACACACCATGCAGCTTATTAGCAACAATCATTTATTTCTCACAGTTTTGTAGGCAGGGAAGTCCAAGGTCAAGGTGCTAGCAGAATTGTTGTCTAATGAGGGTCCCTTCTTGGCTCACAGTGTATTTCCTTTTTGTGTCTTCACATGGTGGCAGAAAAGGTACTTCATACAGACATTAATCCCATTTATAAGGAATTCACCCTCATGGCCTAATCCCCTTTAAAAGGCTCCAACCTCCAAATACCATCATCTTAGAAGCTGATTATTAATTTGATAAGTGCAAAAACATTCAGACTAAAGAAAAATCCATTTCCATGTATTGAATTGTTGCCACATGTATTTACTTAATATTTTATAGAGAGCATGTGTAGTATTTACAAAATGGAATTGAAAAATCCTCAAATTTTAGTATCCTGAATGGTGGGAGGGGTGTGTGTGTGTGTGTGTGTGTGTGTGTGTGTGTGTGGTGTGTGTTAAAATCTCATGAAGGTTCTGAGTGCTATGGTTTGAATGTGGTTTGTCCTCTGAAACTCAAATTTAAATTTAATTCTCATTATAAGATATTAAATGGGTAACAGGAGGAACTCTAGATGAAGAAAAAATATATACAGAGGAGCAAATAAGGTGAAATAACTGAGGAGATGGGAGAGAGGAATAGGGAAACTCTCTAAAGCACATGATGTACTTAAACAAACATATCAAAGTCGATCACTAAGCCAAGCAGGTGAAGGAGGGATGGGGAGGGAATGGGTGGGGATCAGGTAAGGGCTGATTGGGTGATGTGTGCATGTATGTCTCCATAAGTACTTTATCCCATTAAGATGTATGACTACATTGCACCAAAAAAAATAAAGAATGAAAAAAATTAAAGATGAAAAAGAAGAAGAAAATTTCTTGAAGGTTCTAAGTGCTATGGTTTGAATGTGGTTTGTGAAACTCAGGTTTAAATTTAATTCTCATATTAAGATATTAAGAGGTCAAACCATGTGAAGTTTTTAAGAGGTGATGAAGACTCTACCCTCATGAGTGGATCAATTGGCATATGTGTTTAGTGACTTAATGAGTTAATAGATTATCACAGGAGCTGATTTGCTATAAAAGCCTATTTGGCCATGTCTCTAATGCACACCTGTCACTCACTATGTGATGCTCTCCTTCAGCCACCTCAGGAATCTGCCCGCAATTAGGCCATTTCCAGAAACAGAACCATGAATCCAAATAAATCTATTTTATTTATAATGTAGTCTGTGGTATTGTGTTATGAGCAATAGAAAACAGCCTAAGATTCTGAGGTATGACTGAACTTTACTTAAGAGGCCAAATAACTTTATACCTTCTGGTTCGTGTGTGTGTGTGTGTGTGTGTGTGTGTGTGTGTGTGTGTGTTAGTTACTAAGGATTAAACCCAGAGTCATTCTACCTTCAAGCTATACCTCCAGCCCCATTTTATTTTTTATTTCAAAATAGATCTAAGTTGCAGACAGCCTCACTAAGTTGATGAGGGTAGCTTTGAACCTGTGATCCCCCTGTCTTAGACTCCAAAGTTCTGAAATTATAGGTATGTACCACTATGCCCAGCTCTGGTTCATCTTTAATTAAGTTGATATTATGGTTCAGTTACAAAGTGCTCCTAAAAGACTCATCTGTTGAGGATTTGGTGTCCAAATACAGCACTATTCAAAAGTGGGGTTTTAAGGAAGGTCATGAAAGATATGACCTGATTGATGTATGACTCCAGTGAAGAGAATCAGCCTATTGCAAGGTGGTAGAAATTGTAGGAGGTGGTACTTAGTTATGATGAGTAGGTCCTTGAGGGTATGTCTTTGGGGAGCTACATCTTCTCCCTATTCTCTTTTTCCTCTCTCTCTCTCTCTCTCTCTCTCTCTCTCTCTCTCTCTCTCTCTCTTTCTCTCCTTCTTCTTATTCCTTTCCTCCTCCTCCTTCTTCTTCTTCATCTTCATCTTCTTCTCCTTCCTCTCAATCTTATTCTTCTTCTCCTCCTCCTCCACCTTCTCCTCCTCCTCCTCCTCCTCCTCCTCCTCCTCCTCCTCCTCCTTCTCCTCCTCCTTCTTCTTCTTCCTTCCTTCTTGGCTTCTAAGAGCTGAGCAGCTTTCCTCTGCCACTATACACATCCTTCCCCCATGATGTTCTGCCTTGCCTCAGGCCCAAAGCAATAGAGCTGGTTTACCATGGACTGAAACCTCTGAAAACCAAGAAGCAAGATATTTTTCTTCCTTTAAGCTGTTTTTTCTTTCAGGGATTTTTGTCTTAGCAACCAAAAGCTGACTAATACACTTGAGTTTAGTCCGACTTAGTATTTATAGAATCCACTGTAGTCCAGGCAATTTACTATTTAATTACTCAGCAGCTGAATTAAGACCTGATATTCAAAAGAGAGCAAGAGTATAGGTAACATAATATAATTTAGAGTTTCTATATGGCTTTTACCAAGCAGAGTTTTACTGGTTTGGTATTACAATAATAACTATAAGGAACAACCACAAATACAACAGTGGCATATGGCTATACTATTCCTCTCCTAGCATTCTGGTCAGCACAGTTGATGTCCTTGAGTTCACTCATACCTCTGCATGTTGACTCAGGGTCAACTGCTCCGCTCGACCCTCATCCTCAATGGGCCAGTAGAGTAGCCAGGTGTTCTCTTTCCATAAGGATGGCAGAAGGTGAAGAGAGTGACATGAAAATAGACATGATCCAGATGCATTCAACTCTATTGGTTGTAAAGCAACTCATCTGTTTCAACCCCAAATCAAGTGGAAATAAAATGTACTTCTCTCCTGTAGTAAGAGAGACTAAAAAGCCATATGACAGAAAGAACTTATAAAGGGAACTGTACTTGTACTCTCTTTAATACCAGTACTGGTTGGCCAAATGCATGTGAAAGAGTAACAAGGAACTCCCATACTCACGGTGGACTTCTACCAGGAGTCCTGTTCTCTGCTCACACATACAATGCTTACTGCTTTGCACTAAAGGTATCTTTAGTCTCAACGATACTAATCAAATCTCAAAGATTCAAATCAAATCATCTATCTACATTTGTTGTTTATAATTTTCATATAGGTAAAAAAGATAAAGGCAGAGATCAGAGAGACCATAGGTCATTCTTCACCCCCACTGAGCAATAACTAACAATTAATGACATACATATTCTGACTCTATGTTGGTCTTTCCTCCCAACATTCAGAATATCTGCTATTCAAAATGTATTATCAGAACTCTAAATTTTAAGCTAGATATCAGTAAAATAGGATACTGTAAATTATAGCAATGTCTAATATTGAATTAAAGTACTTAAACTAAAACAGTCATTTGAAGTATGTTCTTATATTATTTCATTTAGTATTCATAAAAATTCCAATATGTTGGTATTGTTGTCAGAAATTTTATAGATAAAACATTCTGTTCAGTCCATCAAATACTGAAAATGCACCTATTTTTTCTAGACTTCCTTTAGGCATGAAGACTACGGCAGTAACCCAAACAGAAGAGGTCCCTGTTCACATTGGAGAGTGTAACAGGAAGACAAACAAATGAACAAGGCAACTACAGAAAGGGCATGTGTTCTTACATAAGGAGGTACATTGATTGGTTGGCCAGGTAATGCCTTTCGAGGGATAGATTTTTTTCAAGACTTGAAATATTCAAAAAGAGTAGACAGACAGAAATATGAAAGCAGGCATCCAGGGAGAGGTATTGGCTAGTGCAAAGTCCCTTAAATGAGTAAAACCTGATAGAAATAGAGATGGCAAATGTGACTAAATCACAGCAAGGATGGCAGAAGTTAGTGTTTTATGGAGCTACAAAGCAAAGCATTGGCCGGGTGTGGTGGCACACACTTGTAATCCCAGCATTTGGGAGGCAGAGACCAGAGGATCACAGTTCGCCGACAGCCTCAGCTAATTAGTGAGGCCCTTCACAACTCAGTTAAACCTTGTTTCAAAAATAAAAATGTAAAAAAAATAGGGTTGGGGTGTAGCTCAGAGGTACAATGCCCCTGGGTTCCATTCCTAGTACCAAACACACACACACAAAAAGCAAAGCATTACCCACCTGACTGTGAATTTGAAATTCATATATTAGGAAGTAATATAATTTTGTCTATAACAAACTTCTCTTCTCAGCAGAGCATAATAAGAAAAGTTAAGTCAATCTCTAAGCTGTTAAAGAAATTCCTTTATCAGACATTCCTTCCAAGAGCAACATTTAATTCAACCATAGCCTCCTCAATAAAACCACGTGAACTTGAACCACGTGGAACTATAGATTTCATACACTGAAAACTATCAAATATCACAAATGTCCTCCAAGTTCAGAAGAGAAGCAAGACTACATAAATAATAATAATAATAAACTTCAAGTTGAAGTTTAAAAATAGAATTAAAATAGTAATTTAAAAGCATGGCATTTAGATTTAGAGATGCAGCCAATGAAATTGAGATATTATAAGTCTTTGTATGCACAATCACACACTTGCAATCCCAGTACGTGAGAGGCTCCTGTCTCAGGAGGCTCACAGATTTGAGGCCAACCTCAGCTACTTAGTGAGGCTGTCTGCAACTTAGTGAGATCCTGTTTCAAAATAAAGAATAAAAAATAGGGCTGGGAGCATATCTCAGGGGTAGAATACCCCTGGGTTCAATTCCCAGTACCACAAAAAAAAAGATATAAAGTCTTTGCATTATCTAGGCAGAGAATAATGGTTTCAATTAACTTTAAACTATGACAAATATATAATTTTCATATTTATTAGTGAAGTAGTTTAGATTTTCCTCATATATTCCCATCAATCTCCCCAGTCCTATTTTATTTTTTATTTTAATTTTTTTTTATTTTCTTTTTATTTTAAATAGGGTCTCACTAAGTTGAAGAGGGCCTCATTAAGTTGCTGAGGTTGGCCATGTACCTGTGATCCTCCTGTCTCAGCCTCCCAAGTACTGGGATTATAAACTTGCTCCACCATGCTTAGCCTTTCTCTTTTTTAATGTTTCAAGTAAAAATTGGGATAAGAACTGACATTTTCTTGTCAATCTCTGAACTATTTTTATGTTTTATGCTCTTTGGGTATTTTTCCTCAAAATGAATATAAAATAAAAAAGCAAGAACTAATGTGTACTGAGGTCCTATTTATTTGCCATTTTATTATTTTTTACAACCTGGTAAAATACGTGTCATTATTTCTGTTTCCAAGAAATGCAATTAAGCCTCAAGGAGTTTAATCTATTATTTAAGTTCATGCAGTTTTGGAAGACCAAGAGTATACAAGTTTTGTCTGAATCCAGCTATATCCATCCCTATTTTAAAAGAACTTAAACCTCTATTATGGCTTCATGTGATTATAATACATGTAGAATATAATATATAATTTTGTGTTGCACATTAAAAATATTTGAAGATTTAGCATAATTAGTATACTGGTACCAAGCATATGTATCCAAAAATTTGGAGAACTATTATATGAAAAAACAGTTTATGTATATAATTTTATGCAATAGCAGGTTACTCTATTTAATACGCAATGCAGTGCTTAGACCCATGAGTTTAAGGGCTTATTATTATGTTGGATTTCAATAAAACTATTAGATCAAAAACATAAACATAAAATTAAAATTTAGTATAAGTGAATGTCAGTTAAAGGCCTACCAAATCTACCATTACCAATATTCCAGACAGAAAAAAATTTTTAGCAATAAAAATTGTATCTGTATAATATCTAGTTTAAATCAGATAAGATTTAGATTTATGTCTAAATGAACCACCATGTATTTGTATATCAGTGGCTTTAGCAATATCAGATAGTGCATGCCAGCAATGTAATTTATGGTGTATGCCTGCTTTTCTTTGCCTTGTGCCCTGAGCTAGAATATATCAGGCTACCCTCTAGAATGAAAGAGACTGAACAGTCAGTAATGTGCACACTCCATGCATAGTACTTTCTCCAATCCATTATCATGGATTCAAGACTCAGGTGATTTTCATTCATTGGAAGTATCTCATATGTACTATAAAATACCTTGATAGTGGAGACAATAATTATTTCTAATTTATGAGTTTTTATTATGATTAAATGGGATGATATATGTCCTGGGTATAGAATAGTGACTGATACTGTTCTAACAATAACAAGTTCTTGTTGAGTAAAACTAAAAGGAGTGAGTCCAGGAGACGTAGACTTTAGAATCTGAAAATATATGTCAAGCTTCAGATATGAGATTATGTAGTTAAAGAAAACAACAGGCAAAGAGACCAGAAAGAAAAGAAGGAAAGGGAAAAATAAAGAAAGAGACATAGACATAGACTGAGAGAAGTAGTTGGTTCAGGATATAGACCATAGTCTAAGAAAATGTGCTAGAAACTCATATTTCTGGATTCTGACCTATGGCTAAGTATTTTCAAAGTATAAGGATTGGCTGGGTATGGTAGCACATTCTGTAATCATAGTACTTGGGAGGCTGAGACAGGAGGATAGCAGGCTCATTACCAGCCTCAGCAACTTAGCAAGGTACTCAGCAACTTAGGGAGACCCTGTTTCAAATTTTAAAAAATAGGGCTGGGGGTGTAGCTCAGAGGTATAATGACCCTGAGTTAAATTCCTAGTACCAAAAAAAATGACAGGGGGTTGGGCAAATAATTTCTTCTTTCTTTTTCCTTTTATTTTATTCTGTGGAATTTTTTTTTTTGGGGGGGGGTCTGGGGATGGAACCCAGGGGCATTCAACCTCCAAGCTACACCTCCTGCCCAATTTTTTTTCTTTGTTTTTTTTGGGGGCGGGGGTGGAGATTGTTTGTTTGTTGGGGGTTTTTTGGGGTTTTTTGTGTGTGTGTGTGTGTGGTCCTGGAGGTGAAATCCAGGGGCTTTCTACCTCCAGGCTATACTCCAAGACCTATTTTATCATTTATTTGGAAACAGGGTCTCATTAAGTTGCTGAAAGCCTCACTAAGTAGCTGAGGCTAGTTTTGAACCTGCACGATCCTCCTGTCTCAGCCTCCCAAGTACTGGGATTACAAGCGTGCGCCACCACGCCCGGCCTCTGTGGAAATTTTTTTTAAATGCCCTAGCAGCACCAAAGATATCTTTGATAAAGGGAAAGTTTTGTTCTTCTCTTCAAAGACATGTAAAAATGACTATAAACTCTATCTAAATAATATACAATATAGTAATGGTGTACTCATATAAAATCTGCTTTAAAACATGCCCCCTTATTATTTATATATTATTTATATATCAATAATGTACTCATATATAATCAGCTTCAAAATATGCCCCCTATTTTTCTACTCTCTGACTGTCACTCTCATACCACCCACACCTACCCCATGTCTAATCTATGGTGAATTTGAAGATGATATGACAAGAGATGATGTCCCTAAGTTTGCTGTGGAGTTTATCATAAAGTATTGTTAATGGTAATGTAAGAAGCATTTCAGAAATTAAGGAATGCATGGTTTCACCCAAATGTCACCCAAAGTGTTTAAGAAATTTGTAGACATTAAATTTTTTCTGGCCCATGGGTATCATTATTTCATTGGTAGAAACTAATCATATTGTAGGTTTTATATGTAGGTGATTGCTTCCTCCTTTCCTATCTTAGTGGATACAGGTTCATCATTTTTGCTTGCTGCTTATTTAATATATGTGTTAAGGGGTAAAATTAAGAACTTCCTAGAAACAAATGAAAATAGAGATACAACATATTAGAACCTCTGAGAAAGCTTGAAGGCAATATTAAGAGGAAAATTCATAACACTGAGTGCCCATGTATGGAGAACAGAAAATCATCAAATAAATTGCCTAGTGGTATACCTCAAAGCCCTTAAAAAACAGGAACAGTCCAACCCCAAAACCAGTAGAAGAAAAAAAATTATTAAAATCAAAGCAGAAATCCATGAAGTAAAGGATAAAAAATACAGAAAATCAACAAAACCAAAGCTGGTTTTTTGAAAATAATAAAATAGATAAACCACTAGCCAACCTAACCAGAAGAAAGAATCAACCCAAATTATTAAAATAAGAGATGAAAAAAGATATTACCACCAAAATGTGGAAATCCAGAGGACTGCCAGAAACTACTTTGAAAAATTATACTTCAACAAAAAGAAAAACCTAAAAGAAATTGAGAAACTTCTAGATACATACAACCATTCTAAACTGAGTCAAGAAGATATAGAAAGTTTAAACTGACCAATAGAATCAAAGTCATTGTGACAGCAATAAAAAGCCTAGCATCAAACAAAATCCCAGGACCAGATGGTTTCCTAAGTGAACTTTTTCAAACCTTTATAGAACAGCTAATCCCAATACTCCTCAATCTATTCCATGAAATAGAAACAAGACTCTCCCAAATACATACATTCTACAAAGCCAACATCACATTAATACCAAAACCAAATAAAGACAGCTCAAGAAAATAAAACTATAAGCCTATATCATTGATGAATTTAGAAACAAAGCTGCTAAAAAATACTAACAATACACATTCAAAACCATATCAAGAAAATCATACAACATGATGAAGTAGAGTTCATCCCAGGGATGCAAGGCTGGTTCAACATATCAAAAACAATCCATGTAATTCATCACATAAACAGAACCAAAGACAAAAATCACATGATTATTTCAATAGATGCTGAGAAAGCATTCCATACAATATGACCCCCAATTATGTTAAAAGCACTGCAAATAATTAGAATAGAAAGAACATATCACAATATCATAAAGGCAATATACAATAGGCCCACAGCCAAAATCATATTAAATGGGGAAAAACTGCAAGAAGTCCCCTTGCAAACAAAAACAAGACAAGGATGTCTATTATCACTTATTTTCAACATAGTATTTGAGACTCTAGCCAGAGAAATAAGGCAAGAGAAGGAAATCAAAGGAGAAGAAATAGGAAAAAAAGAACTTAAACTATCCCGATTTGCAGACAACATGATACTATACTTAAAAGTTCCAACAAAATCAACCAAAAAGCTTATAGCATGGATCAACAAATTCAGTAGTTTCTGGATAGAAATTAATTTTAAAAAATCAGAAACTTTCCTATATGACAACCACTGAAAAATAAATCCAGAAAACACTTTCACTCAGGATATTCCACAAAGAAAACAATTAGGAATAAGGCTAAACAAGGAGTTAAAAGACCTCTATAAAGAAAATTATAAAACACTGAAAAAATTTTAAAAAGACCTTAGGAGATGGAAAGATATTCCATATTCTTCTATAGGCAGAATAAATATCAGAAAGGCCATTCTTACAAAAGTAATATACATATTCAATGCAATATTTATTAAATTGCCAAGGTCATTCTTCACAGACATAGAAAAATCAGTCCTTAAGTTCATTTGGAACAGCAAAAAAAAAAAAAAAAAGAAAAAGAAAAAGAAAAAGAAAAAATAAAACAGAATAGCCAAAGTAGTTTTCAGCAACAAGCACCATGATTCAGGAGCTATCACAATACCTGACTTCAAACTACCCTACAAAGCCATAGTATTAAAAAAAAAAAAAAAAAAAACATGGTTTTGGCACAAAAACATATATGTAGACCAATGGAGCAGAATAAAAGACTCAGAAACAAATCTAAACACTTATAGCCAATTTATTTTTGAAAAGGGGGATAAAAACATACACGGGAAAAAATATACCCTCTTCAACAAATGGTGTTTGCAAAACTGGTTAATCGTACGCAGAGAAAAGGAAACAACCCCACTTATTCACCCTGCACAAGAGTCCATTCAAGATGGATCAAGAATTGGAAATCAGATCAGATACCTTGCAGCTCCTTGAAGAAGGCATAGGTCCAACAACTCAACACATAAGACAGGTAAAAATTTTCTCAACAAGACCCTAAAGACAAAAGAAATTAAAAGAAGGATCAATACATGGAATTGCATTAAACTGAAGCGCTTTGGTACAGCAAAGAAAACTATAAAGAACCTCAATAGTGAATGAACAGAATAGAAGAAAAATTTTACCAACTATTCCTCCAATAGAGAACTAATATCTAGAATATACAGAGAACTCAAGTAATTCAACACTAAGAAAACAAATAACCCAATCAAAAATTGGGCAAGTGAACTAAATAGATACTTCACAAAGAAAGAAATTCAAATGGCCAATAAATGTATGAAAAAATGTTTAACATCATTAGCAGTCAGAGAAATATAAATCAAAACTACCCTGAGATTTCACCTAACTCCAACTAGAATGGAAATCATTCAAAACACAAACAACAACAAATTCTGGCAAGGAAGTGGAGAAGTGGGAATTCTAATACATTGTTGGTGGGACTGCAAATTAGTGCATCCACTTTGGAAAACAGTATGGGGGATCCTCAGAAGAATGGGGACAAACCTACCATATGATTCAGTAATACCTCTTCTGGGTATCTACCCAAAAGAATAGAAACAAAACTACAAAACAAAGGCATGCTAATCTCTATTTATAGCCACACAATTCACCATTGCCAAACTATGGAACTAGCCAAGATGTCTCTCAACAGATGAATGGATTTAAAAACTATCAGATATATACACAATGGAATTTTACTCAGCCATAAAGAAGTACAAAATTATGTCATTTGCAAGGAAATAGATGAAACTGGAGAACATTATGTTAAGTGATATTAGTCAGTCATAAAAAGTAAGAAATCAAATGCTATCCCTAATATGTGAAGAATACGGAGAAAAATAGCTCATAGGAGGAACTCTAGACAATGAAAGAGAAACCACAGATGAGCAAATAAAATGACCTAACTGAAGGAGATGGGAGAGAGAAAGAGGAAAATTTTCTAATGTATATGATGTACATTCAAAAACATATCAAAGTAAACCTGTAAGCCAAAAATAAGAAGGGGGAGGGAAGGGAGAGGAAATGGGGTGGGAATTGGGTAAGAACTAAATGAGTGAATGTGCATATGTATGCCTCTGCTATCTTGTACTCCATTAAGATGTATGACTAAAACGCACCAATAAAAAAAGCAATAAAGAAACACAAAGGCCCACAATCTAGGAAGGTATGGGCTCTGAATAGGTGGCAATTTATTTCACTTAATGGAATTCGCAGTGTTGGGTATGAGAAAAAAACTTACTTTGAAAAAGGTCAACTTGGGAATGCATGAGTTTCATAATTAATTGGGATAAATTTACTATGTAATAATTTACATATTAATTATAAGAAATATAGTCTGAAGAACACTATCAAAGGTCAGCAATGTGTCTCAGTATTCAAGAGGAACAAAAAATTGCTTATATCCAGAGGCTCAGCTTGAAGAGCCTGGGTTCTGTAATTCTATGTCCAAAAATATCTTTTACAGATCTTATTTGTGGAAATCATAATGATAAAGAATGTCAGACATAGAGATTATGATTCAGAACCTCCTTTTTTACAAATAAGTGGTTCTGTGCCTTTGGACAGACCACCTAATGGTTGACTTCCAAATTCTAATGCTTAAAACCTAAGATCCAAACTCAATCTCCATTAACACATCTTAGAAATCTAATGATGAAATGTCTCTTGTAATGCTATTGAGCCTCGAGATGAGAACTACTTGTTCACTATGAGACAGTTGCTAAAAATTGCGAAGGAGGCTATATAGGAATTAAATCACAGCCTGTAAATGTACTGGTACATAACATCTTCACTGGAAAACTTAAGACTTATCTTGAGAACAATTTTGATTCCAGGTGGTAATGAAAGATATTTCTCCAGTTTGTTCCTTTGGTGTTTTAATTTTAAAAGTTGGATTTTCAAGTGAAAAAACTTGACATAAAATTTTAAGTGGCTTTATTTTAGGTTTTGTTTTTGTGGTACTGGGTATGGAATTCAGGGGCACTCTACCCTATTTTTTATTTTGAAAAAGGTTTCTCACTAAGTTCCTGAGGCTGGCTGTGAACCTGTGGGGATTACAAGTGTGGGTTACCATGCCCAGATTAAGTGGATTTTAATGAATATTTGAAATAACAAATATTTTGCAAAAGAAAAGAGAATTAATGTTTAGAGTGCCAATTTTTAAATTTTCTTACCCATCATCTGAGGAAACAAACCGAAAATAGCAAAATGTAGTTAAAGGTTTATAAAATCAAATGCTAAAGGTACATGGAATTCCTAAATCATAAACATCAGAGTGATAACCAAAAGAAAGGATTATAAGATTGGATATAGTTGGCTCAGGTATTAGCACATTATTCTTTTATTATTATCATCATGGTTAGTAGTAGAAGTAGTAGTAGTAGTACATTGTAGTCATACATCTTAATGGGGTACAAGATGGTAGAACCATACATGCACACATCACTCATTTAGCCCTTCCCAAATTCCCACCCTATTCCTCCCTCTCCCTCCTTCTCATGTTTGGCTTAGTGATTGATCTGTTTGTGAATGTACATCTTGTACATTAGGAAATTTCCTTCTTCCCCCTCACATCCACCTCAGTTAGGTTGCCTTATTTACTCATCTACAGTTTCTCCTTCTTTGCCTAGAGTTCCTCCTATAACCCATTTTCTCCCTAGCTTTCACTTAGGGAAAGAATCCTATTTTGTACTTTTTGTAACTGGTGCTTAGAAACACCAATGAGGAGTTGATCCAATTTGCTGCACTGTAAGCTCTTTAGCTCTGAGCATGCCCCAACATGCACTCTAAATTTTCTACCAGAAAACAAACCATGGGGTGATCTCGTTCGAAGCACCACCTCATGTTACCTGGGTAACATGAGGATGTAACTATCTTCTGTATTTCTAGCTTTTTAATAAAACTCCTTTAAATCTTAAAAAAAAACATGGTATTTGTAATTCCTCTCCCCATCAAGTAGATATATTTTTTCTACTGAATATGGCAGAGAGTTATAAGAAAAATGTAGGGGGAGTAATAAAAGATATGTAAAGGAATGCAAGTATTTAGTAGAAAACATGAAAAGAGGAACAAATGGATAAGATGAATCATCTCTCATAAACTTTCTCAAGAGAGGAAAAAAGTAAATTTGCCAACACATTTATGAATTTAGTACAATCTTGATAGTTCGACTAAATTTGTAATAAAATATAAACTAATTCAAATCTACCAAATTTAATATGGGTAACATAGATATGCATAAAAAGATGAGAGCCGGGTGTGGTGGCGCACGCTTGTAATCCCAACATTCGGGAGGCTGAGACTGGAGGATCGCAGTTCGTGGACAGCTTCATCTACCTAGTGAGGCCCTCCGCAACTTAGTGAGACCCTGTCTCACTAAGGGGGTATAGCTCGGAAGTCAAATGCCCCTGGGTTCTATCCCCAGACCCACAAAAAAAAAAAAAAAGAGAGACAGATGATACTTATGTAAAAATTTTCCCAATACTGTAAGGATGATTTAATCCCAAATAGTCAAATTAATTTACTACAAGAATGAAATAAAAGAAGAAAAATTAACTCTTCTGAATAAATGCAAAAAATACATATATTCAAGGTCTCTCAGAAAACTAAGTGCAGAGAAAAATTTTTGGTTTAATAAACACTATCATACTTGCTAAAGTCAGATATAGAGTGCCCCCTGAAAAGCTCAGGGTTGATATGGTTTGATCCTGGGGTTTATAATCTACTCAGTAGATAAATTTATTGTGATTAGTTTACCTGGATGGTAAAATGGGCCAGGTAGAGTGTGGCTAGAGATGATGGATCCCTGGGAGTGTGGCCTTTGAGATTGTGCCTGTGTCATAGATTCCCCTTGCTTGCTTGCTCTTTCTCTCTGCTTCTGGCCTCCATGGAGTGAGAGCAGAGCCCTGTGCTCTCTGGCTAGTTTCTAGTCTCACATGGACTGAGCTCCCAAGTCTCCAAGGAAACCATGAGAAAATAAGTCTTCTTTTCTTGAAGTTGTATGGTCAGTTCTTGGATTATAGCAGCGAGAATGCTAAGACAATACTTGAGAAATTTTAAGAAAATTACCTTTAAAGTATATAATTAGGGAAGAGGGAATGGGGTGGGAATTGGGCAAAGGATAAATGAGTGCTGTGTTCATGTATGCCTTTACCATCTTGTATTCCATTAAGATGTATGACTACAATGCACCAATTTATAAAAGCAATCAACAGAAACTTAAAAATAACACAAAAATAAAGTATACTATTAGGCGAGGATGTTCAATAGTCACTATACCTCTAAAAAGAACAGGAGATCCCAGATAAGGCAATAATATAAGAAAAAAATCTTCAAGTGTAAGGATTTTACAGTAAATAATCTTTGCATAAAACAAGCAAGAGGATCGTTGAAGCATTAGGAACATTAAGAATATTTATCAAGCTTGTCAAATGCACATTAGCATGCAAATCAAAAAGCATTTCTCATCACCAGTGGTTCTCAAATGAATATGATTTTGTTTACCAGTAGACATTTAACAATATATAGGAATATTTTTGTTATCACAGAATAAGTGCTACTGGCATCTAGTGGGTAGAGAACAGAGATGCTGCTAAATATCTTACAATGCACAGAATAACCTCCTACATTGGAGGATTATCCCATCCAAAATGTTAATTGTAAAGCTGCTGAGAAACCCTGCTCTCTGCTCTTTCCCAACACAAAAATGAGTGAGAAAAAAATATTTTAAAAAACTAAGATACCATTTAAAGCAACAGGGCAAATTGTAAAGTATCTAGGGATTAACCTAACAACACATTTATACTTAGTGGGGAAAATGTTAAACTTTTCTAAATGGCCTAAATGCAAACATTAATTAATTAAACAATATTTTATGTCCGTGGCTATCATGGTAATATAATAAAATGATTGATTTTCTTTAAAATTTCCAATACAGCCAGGCGTGGTGGCACACGCTTGTAATCCCCGCGCTTGGGAGGCAGAGACAGGAGGATTGCGCTGGTTCGGAGCCAGCCTCGCTGGCTTAAGAGACCCTGTTTCCAAATAAAAAACTATAAAAAAAAAAAATAGGTCTGGGAGTGTAGGCTGGAGGTAGAAGGGCTTCCAGGAACCCCAGTAACACCAAAAAAATAAATAAATAAAATAAAATAAAATAAAATTTCCAATACATTTTAAATAATACAATTACAAAAATTATTACTGTTTGGAGAATTTGTAATCTGATATTAATGATTTTAGTAGGATATTAACTGGAGAATCTTATCCTATACTTTTGTGTTGTTGGTAGAATCTTAAAAAGTGGTAATATAGCTGGAATCTAGCTTGGTGGCAGAGCACATGCTGAACATACTCAGGGCACTGGGTTCAGTCCCAATACCACCTGTACCCCCTCAAAAAATTGCAATAAATTTATGATATAGAAATACTTCAAAATATATTAGTTAGGGGTATTGGTTTCTTAGTCTAGTGCCAAGTATAGTACTCTTTAATAGACAGTGTTAAATCATTTGAAGATAACCAAAGTTTTTTATCTTGAAAGATAAAATTAGATGTCTATACTCACTAGAAAATTATTTTTTAAAACAGCATTAATGATATTTCATACCATTATTGTTTAAAATATACCTATTGCTGTTCACTAAGTAAAAACTATGTGATCAGATAGAATTTTTTTTAATGTCATTTTTCTTTTACTCTTCCCTGACATGGCATTCTGTTACATGTTTTCTATCACAATTCCCTAACTCTAATCTCTCAGAAACACATTAATCTGCATTAATAGCCTTTCTTGGAAACTGCAAGTTTAATCAATTCTTATTTGATAAGCGTCTCTAATGCTTTCAAGTGATGGGAACTTACTGAGCAACAAACTGTTTCAGAACCATCAGCATTTTCTAAAAGTCATGTCAGATGTTGATAAAGTGCAATTCCTCATATAATACAGAAATGTAATTCTCAATTCTTTATCCACTGAGAAGGTTAATAAAATAGAAGGCCCTCAATGTGTTATCTAAATACTGAAGAGAGATAACTTATTATAACAGTATTCCTTCATAATCTGGATACTTTTGCATCCTGGTAGTGAGGGCTATTTTCTCAATGGCCTTATGGAACTATAGAAGTTGTCATTTGGCTCAGTTTTTAAATATCTACCCGACCTAATAAAGGTGGTAACTGTGGGGTTTTTTTTTTTTTTACCATCACTCTAGAACAGTGCCCTCTCTCTGGGCGGCATCTTAATTTATTCTATTTATATAATTGTTTTTATAGCTTGCATAGCCCTTGACATCAATCTTTATTTTATTTCTCACAGCAAGAGAGAATTGGGATGTTGTTTTCCCTAATGGGTAGATGAGGTCAGCAACTTTATAAACAGACTTCTAGAAAGTGGTAGAATTGGAATTATACACTGCTTCCCTGACCCCAGGTACATCACTCCTACTACACTGTTCTAGACAAGAACCATAATAGTTTAAGTAAAGGCTATACCTTTACTGGTTAAAAATTAATAATAATAATAATAATAATAATAATAATAAAACATATGAGCACAGTTTACACAAAAAGAAATTCTGCAAGCCGGGCGTGGTGGCAAATGCTGGTACTCCCAGTATGTGGGAGGCTGATACAAGAGGATCATAGTTCACAGAGAGCCTCAGCTATTTGGTGAGGCTCTTTGCAACTCAGACACTGTTTCAAAACAAAAAACAAAATAGGACTAGGGGTGTAGCTTGGAGGTAGAATGCCTGTCCCCAGTGCTTGCTATAAATATGTTCATAGAAGAAAAGAAAACTTTCCTCACCCATCCCTAGATTCGTAGTTCAGGGCCCTTTGACAAAAGACAAATTAACAATATGCAAACATATGATGTACTAATACAAGTGTTATGTGACATGGAAATCTTCATAGGGAAATGCAGACCTAAAGAATCAGGTAAACTTTCTGTATGTTTGACCTGAGGTATGATGAAGAAGGAAACAGTTGCCCTCTTAAAGAAGTGTGCTTCCACAAAGCGGGTTTGTTCTAATCATAATAAGCTGGGGAGAATTTAGTAAGCCCTGTGTATTCAGATCCTATTCTGTGTCTTTGTGTCTTTAGACACAAGGATGCTCCTTTCCTAAGGGTATAGGGAGAATCCTTCTCACTTGAGTATCTTAAGACTTGCTTAAGGGGAAAAGAGTGGGGGAAGATTAAGAAGTGACGTGCTTGCTTCTACAATTTTCTCAGATTTCTTCAGCTTAAAATATTTTTAGGTTAGTGTGTCTTGAATTTCATCTTCCACATATTAAGACATACATTACATAAATAAATTTAATATTCTATGCATATAAATTTAATATTTATATCCATGTACACACACACTACAAATGAAGTTATATATTATTTAAATTCTGAAATCCAACATACCGTCCTTCCGCTGTGACCCACTAACTCAGGAGGCCTACACAGTTTGGCATACCATATGGAGCCCAAATTTTGCCTAGACCCATGAAATTACATATTTGAAAATAGAGAACTCCAAACACTGCTTCTTCCTGCAGCCACACCCATATGCCTTTATAACCTAGTCCTCCTTTCTCTCTCTGTCCACCTGCAGAAAGAAGTGTCCCCTTCCATCAAAACACATACCAAAAGTCACTTTCCTGTGAAGTCTTTCTCCGATTCCCACTACAGGCCAGATATTGGAAGTAAATCTCTCTCACCACGGCACCTTCACTGCCCTTGATTACTGAGGAATGAGACTAGATCTATGCTTGGGAAGGATTATAACACTGGAGTGAGTGAGAAAAAGATTAAACCATTCTGGTTTGATATCATTCAAATAAATTGTAAGAGAGCTCCACTGTCCTTTGTTAAACAATAAATTGTGTCCTAGATGCCTTTAAATAAAAGATCATATTAATTGGTTAATTTCAGAATGGGAGGCAAGAAGGATAGTCTAGTTTACAAAAGCTCTTTTTAATGTCATGTAAGTTCCGTGAGCAACATAGCTATAATAGGGAATATAGCTGTGGCAGGGAAGACCAATGAGCAAGTTTATTGCTTTAAATTCTGTCTGAAGCCAGGTGCCGTGGCACAAACCTATAATCCCAGCACTTGGGAGACTGAAACAGTAGTGAGGCCACAGTAGTGGACAGAGAGAGAAAGGAGAACTAGGTTATAAAGGCATATGGGTGTGGCTACAGAAAGAAGCAGTGTTTGGAGTTCTCTATTTTCAAATAAGTAATTTCATGGGTCTAGGCAAAATTTGTGCTCCATATGGAGCCTTAAGCCTTGAGCCTCAGAGCCCTGGTGAAGCTCTCTGCAATTTAGTGAGACTCTCTCAAAATAAAAAATTAAAATAGGGCTGGGGGTATAACTTGGAGGTTTCATATTCCTGGGTTCAATCCCCAGTACCACACACAGAGAAAAAAAAATTCTATCTGAAATACATACTATTATCTTGAAACAATTAGTTGGGTGACCTATGTCTCACTTTCAGCATTATCAATATTATTAAAAACAATGGTTCATTTTTGTTCACCAAGATCAATTCTACCTGAGATAGATTCAATTATTTTTGTTTAAATTTTTGTTTTCTTGTATAAAACTATGATCTAACCAAAGTCAGTTTCTAAAACACTACTATGTTTTGTAAGCAATGGATTGTTTTTATTAGTCATAATGTATAATAAGGAATTTGGTTTTAATCATATTCTAATATATATGGATAGTTGAGAACCCTGATTTATGGTATAAAATTAGGATTAATAAATATAAAACAGTAACTATTGACTTTTAATTTCAAAGAGCTAAAACAGTGAATTTGTTTTGTTAATGCAAGCATTAAATGAAACATGATTCAAATAATTGCTAATCTTCTCTGGAAATTTTGCTAACTGACTGGACACAGAAATCTGTATATATTAAAGAAAGCCAGAAACAAAGCAGTCTATATTTTTTAACCATGGATTGTAGTAATTCTCTTCCTGAATGATCTTTTTATATGAAAATTAAAACTAATTAAATGAGAAAACATAAAAATTAAAAATAAGTATGTAAGATATTATTATTTAACTATACAAAAGACCACCTGAAGAATAGCAATTTACTATCAATGATTTTCATCATTCTAAGCTGACAACTGGTGACATTCCCTTTACTAGAATCTTTATGCAGTCCACTCTAGGGAGAAAAACAAAAAAAATAAAATTTTTTTCCACCTAGTTTCACAGGCAAATATTTATGGATACTGCCAAAGAGAAAGTCTAATCATTTTATTAAAAATTATTATACCAAGCTGGGCGTGGTGGCACACGCTTGTAATACCCACACTTGGGAGGCGGAGACAGGAGGATCACGCAGGTTCGAAGCCAGCCACGCTGGCTTAAGAGACCCTTTTTCCAAAAATAAAAAAGTATAAAATAGGTATGGGAGTGTAGCCCAGAGGTAGAAGGGCTTCCAGGAAGGAACCCCAGTACCACCAAAAAAGAAAAGAAAAGAAATCTGGGTGTGGTGGCCCACGCTTGCAATCCCAGCATTCTGGTCCCAGAGACTGCAGTTTGAGGAAGCACTCAGATGGTTAGTGAGGCCCTTTGCAATTCAATGAGACCCTGTTTCAAAATAAAGAATAAAAAATAGGGCTGGGGGTGTAGCTCAGAGGTAGAATGCCCCTGGGTTCCATGCACAGTACCGCAAAAAAAGAAAAAGAAAAAGACATGAATGTCAGAAACCCAGAAAAATGCTAGATAACAAATATCAAGTCAGTTTTTATGTAATTCTTTATCTTTTTTCCTATTATTCTCATGTCACATAAGAGATAATCTGCTATGGAAAAGAATGCTCATGGAATTTTAACTCAGAGGACCTGTTAGATGCTATATTAGGATGCTGGCTACAATATTTATCAGCCCTGTGATTGTGGAAAAATTTATTGACAACACTGAATTATGCTTTATTATTTTGATGACTCTGAGAGTAGACAGTGGGATAATAACACTTCTATCAAATAAATGAGAAAGGATTCCTTTTAAAAAGTAAATAATGTAAATAGAAATAATTGAAAACCTTAAGATTTTACTGACTGGATTTCTGATTCATAGCATACGAAACAGAAGTTTAGATTAAGTATGTTACTAAATAACCCTAAATACCCAAGATGTTCATCAAAAGATGAATGGATTACAAATCTATGGGACATGTATACCATGGACCACCAAAAATTAATTAATTAATTAATTAAACTAAAACAAAAAATTATTATACCAAGTAATGTTTGCTCTATTTTGTTTTCGGTTCTAGCCACACTTCTTATTTTGCTTTTTTGCCTAATGCATTGTATTTTGGAAATGATCTTTTATTTTTGTAGTTCTCATTTTCTAAAAACCATCTATATTGCCTTGGGTTTCTGGATTTGCTTATTGGTTTGTCTCATGTGACATGAGGATTTAGATTTACCTTTTCTAGAAATATAAAAGAACAAGTTTTCAAGAAGACTTGATCGCTCCCATTACACATGTTCAGTGCAAACTTGGGTGGGTCAGGCCAACAGAGGTGAGAGCAAGTAAGAACACCAAGTGTCCCAGGTGATGATGACAATATCACCACTCAGGAAAAAACAATAACAACTCAGCTTTCTCATTGCCTCTAACATGGGAGTTGCTATAATATTTTCTAGAAAGAAAATGCATTTTCATCTTTTACTTGAAGCATTACTGTTTCTTCCATGAACTAAAGGAGGAGGGAAAGAGGAAAATCTCTAAAACACACAATGTACTTAAACATATCAAAGTCAATCACTAAGCCAAGCAAGGGAGGGAGGGATGGGGAAGGAATGGGGTGGGAATTGGGTAGGGGTTAAATTAGCGATGAGTACATGTTTGTACACACGTTTTTTACCCGAATAAAAAAATAAAAAATTAAAAATAAATAAATAAATAAATAAAGATGTGGAGCCTGGAAATACAAATATTGCAAACATGTAAGTCTTTTCTCTGTTGACATGCAAGAAAGGAAAACTGTGTTTTTGTTTGCATATTGAACAGTGCTTTAATTCACCTTTCAGACTGAACAGGACAGTGACATTTTAGTGACTTGCGTACCTGAGTGGTAAAATACTTTCCTGAGCAAGACTTCCCTTGCCTTTTTGGAGATCTCTCACAATTACAACATTCTCATTACTAAGAAGCGTCTCTTTCTTTGTGTTCCTGATCCTTAACCAAAATGTTTTTCTCTAGAAATTTCATCTTACTAATCAGTTTTACTCATTTGTTAAATAATTCTCTTTGCTGTCTGACTTTTTCACAGCTGGCTAAGTTGTTATATTCCCTTCCCCATCCTTTTGCCTCACTATACATATTTTATACCCTTTATTTTTCCTCATAAGATTACTTCTTTTAATTTGGAAATGATTTCTTTGGCTCTTCTCTGGGTCCTTCTTTTCAAAGATTGTTTCCAAATGAGAAGTGAATACACACTCCAATACCAGCTAACCTTTGATATCAGGGTTCTGACCTCTTTAATATTTTTTAGAACATTTAATCCTCACAACAGCTCTATGAGGTAAAGCCAAACATCTCAGAAATTTTACCAATGAGCAAGCTGAAATATGGAAAGATTTAGTAATTTGCCTAAGTTTGTTCATCTAGTCAACAGCAGAACTAGGATTGGAACACAAGCCTCCTGCCCTGCAGTCTCTATCTTAACCACAGTATCATATTATCTACCAGCAACACTTGGCTTTTTTAGATTAAATTTGAGCTATTATTTTCTTTGCTCATGATGAGAATATTTATGGAGCATCAAAAGTTAAACCCGGGTTAAGAGAGAGAATCTTCAGTGTTTTCTTATGCTATGACAGTATAATTGAGTATACATTCCTTTGCACTGTTGACTTCCAAACCAAAACATAAATCAAGCAGCCTGATATTCTCCCATTGTCATTTCTTAGAATCCTGGAGATATTTTTATTCCAAGATCTACCTTTTATACATATTTCCTGGGATAGTTGGTTTATCCATCATCTGCTATCATTGTGTGCATCTCTTATTGCCATAAAAAGAACAAGTGAAAGTTAGGTGACAACACAAATCAGACACTTATATATATTTTTCCTCTCTAAGTTTTTTCTGACTTTTCCACAATTAACATGTATCATCCTATTTTCACAATGGTTTAGTTTTAACTAGATTTCTGAATCATAGAGTATGTTTTTATTACAGCATGTTTGCATTTTATTTTAAATTGAACATATTTTAAAAGTCATATATTTACTCATTTATTTACCAAATTTTTATAGTGCACTTACAACATTGTAGGCACAGAAATAAGTATGGTAGACTTAAGTGGAAAATAGGGGAGAAAGACACACACAGAAAATGAGCAAATAGGTATTCCACCCACAAACTTCATAATGAAAGTGAAATGAAAATTGATAACTTATAATTCTAATAAAACCTCTATAGATAGGACATATTCACAAATAGAGATGGCAAATTATACTTTTAGCCTTAATTTAAACCTTAGTAAACATGTATAATTTCAATAACTAGAGCAGTAAAAAGACAAAGGCATCACAAATTGTGTATTGAAAAGTTAACAATGAAAATTCCTTAGTTAACATCAATGACAGATGACTAGTCCAGTGCTTTTACTTAAGGCAGATATCAATAAATATTTGTAGAAGGAGCTATGATATGCATAACAAAACTTCAATTCTGTACACATTTCTTAATGCTTTGACTTATATAATAAATTTGTCTTCCATAAGACCACTTTCCACTGGGTATCGTGAAAATTACCTAATAATGACAATAATTGGAAGTAATTATGTTACTCTGTTCCACAATACAACATTCTTTTTCAGGTAAACCCAGTCTCTAAAGTCTAGGCTTTCAGTAATTTACTAGCCACACTCTATAAAACATCAAACAAAACAAAACAATTGAGGCTCAGGACATGGTGGAAGAGCTCTCATCACTCGGGGCTCCCAAGCCTTCCCTGCTGGGTGAGGTGAGGTGGCTGCTCTGGTTATTGTCTCTTCTAAACTCACAGCTGGTAAAACTCGGTCTCCTCCCTCCTGAATCTAACTGCAGGTGTCCTTTCTCCTGATGTCTACTGTCTGGCTGTGGTGAATTTAACTGATGGCTCCATCCAAGTGGCACAATTAGTGGCCTCTGGGTACCTTGCTGGATACCCGCTGTCATCCCCTTCTGCCATCCTGCTTCTCTCCTGCATCCCATGTTCTCAGAGCAATCAAGTCAAGTCTGAAAATCACAACACAAACCCTGAAAACAAAGCAGAAGGAAAGGCCCCTTGTCTTCTTAGGATGAGTGAAGCCACGCACTGCCGTCCATTACCATAACAGCTAGTCCTGTTCCAGTGTGCTGGTGGCTCCTAAGAGTTGGGTATTTGAAAAACAGTTCACTTTACTTTAAACCTTGGTCTTTGTTGTTATGTTAGCTTAATAAATATTATCTTCAAGTAAGGCACATTCGATTCTCGTAAACTTTTTTTAAGAGACAAAATAATCAACTGCACTAAAACATCAGCTTCATTTTTCTCTTAGTAAGATTTGCATTGTAGCATATAAATTAAGAGAAAAGGAGAAAGGTACTGAGACAAAGGTATCTTTATAACCATTATGGACTTGCCCTTTCCACCATCCCCAGTTTCAAAAAAAGACAATATAAAGCCTCATGCTGGCAAGTTAATCACAGTCAGGGAGAGAATGAGCTCAACTGTGTATGTGAAAACTTGGTTGTTTTTCTTTGATTCATCCGATAGCATCACACTGGGTCAGTTTCTTGTTTATGCTGTCTTTATTGTTTCTGGTCTTAGAACAATAAACATCCCTAAGTGGTTTCAATTACAGCAGCAAAACTGTGCAAATGAACTTTGGCTGTGTTTCATATTGAATAGAGGGCTTTTATGATTTTATAAATGGTGATGATGTTTAGGAATCTTGCCAAACCCGTTCTATAAACAGTGAAGAGTCACATTTGCCAGATCTAGGCCTTTAATCACCCAAATATCCTTCCCTTGATATGGATAAAATATTTTTACTCTTATTCCATGGAGATGAATAGAAATGATCAAATCATCTGTGGATTCAGCAACAATTTGCAAAAAAACAAAGTATGGGAATCTTTTTCTGGTTATGTATCTGTAAGCCAGAACCTGTTGTTTTTTTCTGTGTCTTTCTTAATTGCAAAAAAAAATTAGTTGTCACTCATTGTTAACGAATTTAAAACAATTATATTACAAAATAGATTATGATGTGCTGTAGTATTAGATACCTCCCTTTTTCAATGTCATTGGCCTAACAATAAAAAAATTATGTAAAAAAAGTGCACAGAGCAGGGCATGGTAGTGCATGCCTATAATCCAGTACTTGTGAAGCCGAGACAGAAGAAATACAGGTTTGAAGACAAGTAGCAAGATTCACAGCAACCTAGGAAGATCCGATTTGAAATCAAAACAAAATAAATTTAAAGGACTGGGAGTGAAGCTCAGAGGGAGAATGCACCTGGATTCAACCATTAATACAAACAAATAAAAGGGGAAAACGTACAGTCAGTCAAGAAGGTATGCTACTTCATATTTTCACAGTCACCAACGCAAGGGTAAAAGAATTTTGGAGATTTTATACCAACGATTGAACACTCAAGAACTAGTAGCATAGTCCCTCCATCCAGAAAAAGATCCAGGAAATTCAACTTTCCATTTGCCTTAGAGCTTTAAAAAAAAAAAAAAAAAAAACTACTGATTTATTTACAGAATCTGAAGATTAAATCTTGTAGAATATTCTGGAAGCTATCACTTCTTAGTGAATGTTTTGCTATGCTAGGACTGACATTAAAAAAAAAAAAAAACACAGGCTGGATGGCTAAAACAATAGAAATTTCTTAGTTCTGGAGCCTGGAAGTCTGATATCGCAGTGTTAGAACTTTTGAATTCTCCCGAGTCCTCTCCTCTTGGCTTAGACATGGTTGACTTCTGTGTCATCACATGGCTTTTTTTCTGCACACATCTCCTGGTTTCTCTCTCTCTCTCTTTTTTTTTTTTTTTTTTTTGTAATAACGACTGCAGTCGTCTTGGATGAGGGCCTACCCTTATGGTCTCATTTAACCTTAGTTTCCTCGTTGACAGCCATATCTCCAATCATGGGTACATTCTCAGGTGCAGGGTGTGGGGACTTTTAACATATAAACACTTCATACAGTTCAGCCCCATAACAGTGAAAGAACTATCATAATCCCACTAGTGTGCCTTTGCAGTTCAGACTTACAAACTGAAAATAATTTGGAAGCAAAAGTAAGACAGAGCAATATTGTGAAGCCTACATGTGTAATTTAAATAGTCTCAAGTATGAGAAAATTTTCTAACTATAGAAAAGTTTCTTTGGTTCAAATTTATTTGGGAGCTTTAATAGAAAACATTGCATAGAAAATTTAGAGCATTGCCCACATTGTTCAAACTGGCTGTTTCAATTTTTAAAAGAATGCACTGTCTCAATTATAATTAAATTTTTTAGAAGAGAGAAAAATTCCAAGTAAATCCTATTTGATATTAAAAATTAGAAGTTATCCCCCAGTCACATTGAAGAAATTAGGTCAATACAAATATTTGCTTTTGGACGGCTGTTGTTTCCTGTTCATTTAACCTGTTATTTAGCACTTGATTCAGCAGAATTAGAAAAAACTGTATTTACTTACACGTGCCAACAATTCTCGAATGTGATGCTGTGGAATGAACCTCTGTTGCACTTTTAAGTCTAAGCCCATAACAATCTATAGTATCTTGAGGATCCATGTTCTAATTAGTTAACCTTACTAAGCTTCAATTTCATTATGTTCGTTAAAAAGATAATAAGACTGACTTTTCACCTTTAACAGAGGATAACATTTGAAAGTGGTTTGTAAATAGACAACCACATAAAATGTAATGAAAGCCAACTTCAGAAGATAAAGATCCCTAACATATAAAATGTAGTTTTAGGAGGGACTAGCAGGGATGTTGAACCATCAACAGGGAAAGGTTGTTAATTTTTATAAGATTCATTTATTTATTAACTTATTTTTACTTGGGGTAATACGAACATTTTTTTTTCTTCTGTACTGGGGATGGAAACCAGGGGCACTCTACCTCCAAACTCTGCCTCTAGCCCTATTTTTAATTCTTTATTTTGAAACAGGATCTCACTAAGTTGCAAAGGTCCTCACTAAGTAGCTGAGGCTGGCTGCGAATCTGCAATCCTCTTGTCTCAGCTTCCCAAGTACTGGGATCACAAGTGTGTGGCGCCATGCCCAGTTTGAACATTTTTTTTTTTATTGGTGCATTGTAGTCATACATCTTAATGGGGTACAAGACAGTAGAGGCATACATGCACACATCACGCATTTAGCCCTTCCCCAATTCCCCCCTCCATCCTTCTCACGTTTGGCTTAATGATTGACTTTAATATGTTTTTGAATGTACATCATGTACTTTATTTTTTTTTTTTTTTTTTTTGCGGGTCTGGGGATGGAACCCAGGGGCTTTTGACCTCCGAGCTATACCTCCTGCCCTATTTTTTATTCTTTATTTTGAAACCGGGTCTCACTGAGTTGCAGAGGGCCTCACTAAGTAGCTGAGGCTGTCCGCGAACTGTGATCCTCCAGGTCTCAGCCTCCCGAATGCTGGGATTACAAGCATGTGCCACCACGCCCGGCCATCATGTACTTTAGAAAATTTCCCTTTTCCCCTTCCTACTCCCCTCAGTTAGATCACCTTATTTGCTCATCTATGATTCTTTCTTTGTCTAGATTACAAAACAATGGGATATGGACACAATGGAATTTTACTCAGTCATGAAGAATAACAAAGTTATATAATTTGCGGGAAACAGATGGCACTGGAGAACATTATGCTAAGTGAGATTAGTCAGTCACAAAAAATAAAAAATTGGATGCTCTCCTTAATACATGGAAGCTAGGGATGAAAAGGATCATAGGAAGAACTGTAGATGTATGATCCATTTATACTCCTTTATCATAGATGTACAAACAATCTCAATAATTCAATTCAGATTTATTTTATTGGCTCCTTCATGAAGCCATACAGCTATCGTTCAACTGATATAAATCATAGAAGTCACCTCATACAGGCCTAGTGATGATCACGTTAAATTAATTTAAAATACTTTGTACATGTGCCAAGGTAGTATAACTTAAAAAATTCATTCTAACTTTTGTTTCTGCTGACAAAGCAATATTGCCAACAGGAATCCTGAAGGAATGTTAAATAATATTTAGATATAAGAAATTTAGATATATTTATATATTAGATATGAGATAGCATAGTATGAGGCAAGATTATTGGAAAGTTTAGTTGATTGAGCTCAGACACAAATATCCTACAATATATAAATAGGAGGTCCATACAGTGGTTTGAGTTGTATTAATGTTATTACCTTGTAAAAGTAATTATGTCATTGATGTTACAAATAATATATAAAACATTGTGTTCTAATTTTTGACACTTTTAAGAGCACTCTTAGTTTTTTCTTCAAAGGGAATCCTTTCTATGAAAATATTAAGTGACAATTATTCATGCCGAATAATTGAAATGACATTTACTTGGCAAACCTGCTGCAGCTCCTTACTAGAAACATTTATTCTTTGTGCTTGACCATTAGACTGAACTTTTTTAACTTCTAAAATCCAAAACTAGAATTTCTTCCCTCCCTAGGTCTCCACAGTCAATGTCTCTGCACACTTCATCGTCCCCTAATATACTTTAAAGCCCACAAATCATTCCTTAATTAACTTCTCACCAGCATTTTAAGAGTACGTCTGCCACCCACCCATATGATTGAGCCCTAAATACTCTGTGTATTTCACAGCCTGTCTCCCACTTTGACCTATCGACAGCCAAAATCAGTGACCTATGACTCACTTCACCTCAAATTCGTCCAGTCTAAACACCTTTAATGATACTTTTTATGTTTATTAAAATTCAAAATTAGTTTACTTACAAGAATTTCGGTACTTGGCCTGACACAATGTTGCATGCCTGTAATCCCAGTTCTTAGGAAGCTGAGATAGGAAGTTCACAGGCTCAAGGCCAGCTTCAGAAATTTACCAAGACCCTTAGCAACTTAGTGGAACCCTGTTTAAAAATAAAAAGATGTCAGCTGGGTGTGGTGATGCACGCTTGTAATGCCTGCGCTTGGGAGGCTGAGACAGGAAGATCGCACAGGTTCGAAGCCAGCTTCAGCTACTCAGTGAGGCTCTCAGCAACTTAGTGAGACCCTATTTCCAAATAAAGTATAAAATAGGTCTGGGAATATAGTCCAGAGGTAGAAAAGCCCCTGAGTTCCACCCCCAGTACCACAAAAATAAAAAGGTGTAATGGTGTAGCTCAGGATTTTTTTTAAAAAGCCCTTGGGTTCATTCCTCTGTACAAAATAAATCATTTTCTTGAAAGAAATGCAAAAAAGTAGATGTGAAAATGACTCCAAAGCCCACTATCTAGAGAGAATTAGTGTTGACATTTTTTGATAATACTATTCAGTGGTGTTCTCTTTTCTCTCTTCTCTTCTGTAAGTTTGGACTTTTATATTTATAGAGAGCCATGCAGCTCCAACCTATTTATCAATGAGAATAACCTGTTTTATTTTGCTTCCATCTTTCAGTTTGCATTACTTGTCCTGAGTGAAGATCCTTACCCCTCATTACTCCACCTAGCCTAGTCACTACCCAAAAGTTCAAGAAAAGCAATGACTGCCTCAGGTATCACTTTAATGACTACTCCTCTTTGTCTCTTATGGAACATACTCTTTTTCCTGCACTATGTAAGAATATCTCTTTCAGTGTGCTTATATTTGACTCATGTTGCAATTATTTGTGTATTTGTTTTATTTCACTAGTATATTGTAAGATCCAAGATGTCAAGTATTCTTTGTATCATACATATCTTCTTGGTCATAATATACCATCAAATATGTCAAAGTAAAGCAGAATATTAAGATAAATTTGTACTTTCATTAATAATTTTATAAATATATCTTGAAATTTTAAAATGTTTTAGCAAATTTGATCTTAATAAATATAGTTCCATTATATCCCAGATTAATAAAAGCAAAACCTCAGACTATTCTAAAGATACTCTCTACCAATATCTTAGTACTATTAATACCACAACACTTGAACTTATTTTATTAGGTAGAATATCCTATCTGTAGAGGAAAAAATTTTTATTACCAAAAATATTAAGAAACTTCTTATTGCTGCTGTAACATTTTACCACAAACTTATTGCATTAAGGCAACATGAATTTATTATCTGGTATATCTAGAGGTCAAAAGTTCAAAGTTAGCTTCATGGAGCTAAAAATCTCAGTGGGACTGTTCCTTCTGGAGGCTTTAGGGGACAATCAGCTTCTTTTCTTTCTCTGGCCTATTAAGGCTGTCTATCTTCTTTAGCCCACAGCTCCTTTTTTCATAAATTTCAGAAATATATTATTTCCTCTCTTCTCTAACCCTTGTTTCCATCTTTTGTTCTATCTCTCTCTTTCCCTACATCTCTCCCTCCCTCTCTAATTCTCCATTTCTCTTTTATAAGGGCCCTTGTGATAATATTGGTCCCACCCAAATAATCCAGGATAATTTCCTCATATCAAGATCTTTAACTGATCACATCTGCAAAGTCCCTTTTACCATGAAAGGTCATGTTTTAACACATGTAGATCAGTTCTCATGGTGGCCTTAGAAGACTAACAAGTTATTCACACTCTTTTACTCATGGTTCTCAAAATTCACTGTAGATTGTGCTAGGAATATAATGCCATGAGATAAGGAGAATCTGACTGGAACAGCCCAGGCTCTGCTCCTGTCCCCTCTTTAACAGAAAACCCTATGATGGTTTGGCCCAATGAATTCTATTACCCTAAGGTATAAAATGCAGTGCAGGCTGTTTTTTAGGGTCTTGAAATTGTGGTGCTTTGTGGGGCACATGCAAAAATTCCACCCACTCTAGGCAGCTTTCCTGAGCCTTGGGCAAACCATGAATTTCAGGCCTCTCCTTGCTACTTATCTGTGGGTAGTCAGGTTGCTTCACTCAACTGGCTATATGAATATTCTCTTACCTTATTCATGCAAGGAGTAGAAATGAAGCCTAAGTGATAACCAGTGTACAGTGAATCTGATCCACAACAAGCTCCATGGATTAAGACATGGGCGATTATTCAGTCTGTGACAGGAAGTTAACTCAAAAAAATGTTAAAATCTAAAATCTGGAGAAAACGCAAAGTTTAATTAAAACCATTAAAGTCACATTTCTAGAGTATCACTGCACTCCAGGCGAAAGAAAATTACAGGAAGCAGGGTGAAAAGATCTAAATATAACTAAGTGGTATGATTCACAAAGAGAAAAACAAAAAACAGAAGGGTGGGAGGGTAGGAGGGTGGGAAGCATTTCTGGACAAGCTCCATCTAGAACCTCCCAAGTGTCATCTGCTCCCATTGATTCTCCTTTCATCTTTGACCAATTACTTAGCCAGAATGAGAAACATTCAACATGGTGAACCAAACAGGGGGTGCTGCAAGAGAAACAGAAGATAGGGACAAGCTCATGATAACGGGTATCTAGGGACATGGCCAACCTCAAGACGGGGAATTATATGAACAAACAGTACTGATAACCATTACTTAGGTGATCATTGTTTAGATATCTTGGCCATTTAAAAGATAACCTTCAGCAGAGAAATCTGTTGACCCATGATATGTCAGAGTTTAAGATTCAAAGACAGTGTAAGATGAGCATGCTACCTTTACCTCTGAGTAGAGGGGACATAAACAGACCAGAGAGCTCACATTCTCTATTTGAACCAGAACTTGTCTCAAATATAGAAGGAAGACAATAGAGTTATCAGAAACAGAAATGGCAATACCACGCCCTTCTTTTATCACATTTCTTTCCTGTGGTTACCAAGCACTAATGCTGGAGGTGATGACACAGAAGAAAAGGGAAAGGAAAGAACTACAGTTATGTTTCCCTTTGTCCTTTTCTTCTCCTCAGCAAGTTGCAAGTAGAATGTATTGGTAAAATGTGTGCACATAAAAAAAAGTCATATAAAAAGAGTTGAGTTCATTTTTGGTAGCATGTCCACAATTCTGGTTGGAACAAAATACATAAGCATATAAGAGGTACAAAATAGGAATTGTAGCCAGGCATGATGGTTGCACACTTGTAATCCCAGTACCTGGGAGGCTAAGACAGGAGATCGCAGGTTTGAGGCTAGCCTCAGCTACTTAGGGAGGCCCTCGCAACACAGTGAGACCTTGTTTCAAAATAAAAAATAAAAAAAAATAGAGCTGGGGGCGTAACTCGGAGGTATAATGCTCCTGGGTTCCATTCTCAGTATCAAAAAGGAAAGAAAAAGAGTAAAAGAAAGGAAAGGAAAGAAAAAAAAAATATATATATATATATATTGAATTATATAATTTTAGTGATTACACTGAAAAATTAAATGGTCTCAAATTTGTTTTGAGACTGATATTGCACAAGATAAAGATTGAATAATAAAATATATGATAATTTAAAATTTTAATATTTTGCCTGGACTTAAATTAAATTAACAAACCACAATAAGTCAAAGAAAACATGAAATGAAGTAAAAAGCTTTATATTTTTGTACCTTTAGCAGGAGTTTTTTCCTGTTTTTTAAACAAAAGGCCTTGTATTTTCATTTTGGACTGGACCCTATAAATTACATTAAGACCCTGTGCACCTACAGGCAGATTGGTTTGAATATAAGATAATTGGTACAGAATTGAGTTGCATTAAGATCAAAACCTGGGAGAAATTCAATTACATTTGTGTTGTCCTTTCCTAAAGACAGCTTAGTTCCAAATGTTCACTGCAAAGTGCATATCTCAAAGCTTCCTTTGTTCTGCTAGGACTTAAAACTCTGAATAACTTGCCTCTTTCTATACATAAAAATTTATGTCCTCTATTCCTCATGTTACCTGGACACCATAACCTTTGGTTCTATATTACCAAGCTGCAGATTACCCTCTCTGTCCCCTTAAAATTAGAGGCTGGTCTGTGCAGCTTGCTGAACCCTGTGCAAAGTGGCTGAATAAATCTTTTGTGGCCTTAATTATAGGTAATACCATGTTAAATTTAACTCCAACAGATGTTCCCTATGAAAATGTGATAGCACAATCATTTTAATGGAAATGCTGAAATTCAAACATTTTCTCGATAGAAATTGTAAACTTCTGAAAGCTGACCACAGCTTACAAGATTGCAGTGTGTTTTCATGGAGCTATTTTTAAGTGTTGGTGTCAGTATGATATGTGGGTTTACTTCTGAGAGCAAATCTTTGTTGCTTTTTATTTCAAATCAGTGGTTCAGATTGGGCCTTCCCGGAGCCCAGAAGATCTTCAAAGGTGCACCAAAAGAAACAGATAGAAATGGATCAAAGATACCACAAAGACAGCAGTCCAAATCTCTTTCCTAAACCTGCTCTAAACTACTCTCCCCCAGAAGGTTTTATTTGAAGACATCTTTGAGAAGCTTAACAAAAAACCCACTCAATAACAACAGACCTCTCTCTATTGCTTCACGGAATAACCTGGTATTTAGAAGACAATAGCAAAGTTAGAGAACACATGAAAACTTTTCTAAATAAGTTTCTTCATTAGCAATTATTTTTATAAGATCACCATTGATAGACCAATTAAAATTATGCCTTTTGAACTCCTCTCATCCTAAACAAAGACACTTATCAAGAAAATTAGAATTTAATCAAAAAGCAAAGAGCAGAGCAATAGTTACCAGAGGATGAGACGAGCAGAAGGAAAGGGCGATGCTGAGAGAATGGCCAATGGACCACGATGCCATTCCATGGGAGGGATCAGTCCTGGTGTTCTGTTGTATGGCCCAGTGGCAATCATTAACAATAGTGTATATTTCAAAATAGCTAGAGGGGAGGATTTTTTAATATTCTCACCACAGACATGTGGTAAATATTTGAAGTGACAGAAACATTTATTATATAATTATATAATTTTTTGTTAGATGATATACTCATCTTATATACTCCCTATATCAACTTTTACCATAATATTGTGAACATTTTTCTACCTTATTAGGTGTTTGTCCAAAAATCACTTAATAAATTAAGTGTATATATATTAAGAATTCAAATATATAAACAAATTCCCTATTGATTGGAGTAAATCTTACAAAGAGTTGTGATAATACTCCTCACAGCTCTATATTTTTAAGTATCTTGTCTTATGTTCTTACGTAGAAATCAATAGGCCAAAAGCTAAGGATTTAAAGCTTTTGACCACTTTACCTGAATAGATTATATTATTGTTCCAAATTCACCCCCTTCATTCTATTAATAGGATTATTCATCCCTTCACATGACTTACTATGTCTTTTTCCAAAGTATTCTTCCCTCATTTATATTGAATTTAGAAACATAACATGTCTTGGGCAATGACATTTAAGAAAGTATGACCTATACCATATCCAAGTAAAAGCTTTAAGAACTATCATAGCCAGACACGGTGGCACACACCTATAATCCTAATATTAGAGAGGCTGAAACTGGAAGATTTCAGATTCAAAGCCAACCTCAGAAATTTAATGAGGCCCTCAGTAACTTAGTGAAACTCCTTTCAGAATAGAATATAAACTAGGGCTCAGAATGTACATCAGAGGTAGTATGCCCTTGAATTCAATTTCTAGTATCTAAAAAAACATCATTTTTGCTCTGGTTCTTTTGACCTTTTCTGTCTGACATTACACCTGCATATTCCAGCTGAAAGCTGATCTATCTACTTGGATTCCAGAAGGAAAAGGATCCATGCAATAGAGCTTTGTGAAATTTAACACCTAGCAGCCTGCTATGGTGATATCTAACCAGTATATATCTACAAAAAAGACATACAGATGGCCAAAAGATACATGAAAAAATGTTCAATATTATTATTTATCAAGTAAATGTAAATAAAATGCACCTGGTTTTTAAAAGCAGTATGTATATATTTGGGGCTGAGCAAACCTAAGTGATTCTTTAAAAAATTAGTGTCAAGATGTCTCAGAAAAAATGATACTAATAAGCGAAAATTAGAGGTCCCAACTAGATAACTGAAAAGAATAAAATGGTAAACACATTAAAATGGAAAGACAGTTTATAACATCTAAAATAGAGATGATAGTCATATTTTTATAATTAATCATTTATAATTCAGCTTTCTTATCTATTCTTATTTTTGCCAAATGTTTAGGATATCCTTTCTCTTCATTTTTTTGAAAGTTTTTCTATACATTTTGTTTTGTGGTACTGGAGATTGAACTTAGGGACATTTTACCCCCAAGATGCACCCTCAGCCCTATTTTATTTTTTATTTTCAAATGAGATCTTGCTGAGTTCCTAAGCCTGTTTTAAATATACATTTCCTTCTCAGGCTCCCAAGTACTAGGATTACAGGTATATTTCACCATACCTGGCTTGTTTCTTTATTACATCTGATCTTCCATTCATTTTCTCTTACCATTTTTATAAATGGCAAAAGGTAGCTCCTACACACTTATTAATTTGTGTATTTCCACAATTTTCACAGAAAAAAATCAAGGCCAGACAGCAAGAGCGAATTGCACAAATTTCAGCAACCAAATCTATGATTTGACCCCAAAAATGTTGCAAATTCATTATAGGTGACTCAGAAAATGCTCAACAACCCACAAGTTTCAAAGCCAATGTATTTTTTATGTGGCATCACAGATATCTGAGCTTGTGTTAAGTTCTTAAAGACAACTTTCTTCCCATTTGGGCTTTTTTCCCCCATGTGATAGTAAAAATAACAAAACTGAGGAGCGTATTGACTTGACTTGGGAGCCAATGGACCAAAACTAGCACACTACTCAGAATAAGATATTTTTGGGGGTGGAATCATATAACTTTGTCCTTTTATATTTTAAAATATTTGTTACTTTTAACTATTTTTACTTATTTAATTTGCCAAATTATGCTGGATTCTAGTATCTAGCTGTGTACTAAGTCTACAAATTATGTAAAAAGACCCCAGGTTAAAACTTATGGAAGGAATAAAAAACTATATAAAAACGAAATTTTTCCTGTTTTTACATTATGCCTTATTACTTGGGAGGCCTTAATTTGAAATTGCTTTTATTTTCCTTTAAAAATATGAAAAACTTAATGAAATAGAGCAAATGTTGAAAAACATGATGGTGAGGCATTCTTTTCTGTTCAGTATTTTCCTGCCATTTTCTCAAGGAGTCTCAGGCTCAACGTGATGCTAGATCAGCACATACAAAAGTAAAGTAGCATGAAATATTGCTATTTATCTTGGTATTCAAGGTGTGTGGACAAGAGACAATGGATATGTCAGACACGTTTGGCCAACACAACTCACTTTCTTTTTGATGCTCTGAAAAATAAAAAATTAGGATCATAAAACTTCAAATAACCTGCCTAAAAGTGGCTTAACTGAAATACAAAGAAAATAGAAATGAAGTCCAGTTAACAGTTTTATGAGAAATATGTGCCTCTCTTCTTCTGCTATTCTACCCTCAGGTGAGATGCCTTTCAAATAATAGTCATTCAAAAAATATCTACCAAATGGCATAATAACAGTGGCCCTCACAATATCATTAAGTTATTCTGTTTTGGGATATTTTTCCCATTTCTTCATAATCCAACTTCCCTCACAAGAGTATTTGAAGTTGCAACCACAGTAGTCTCATTTTAGATGTGATGAATTTTCCTCAAAATTGAGAAGAAGAAAAAAAGGATAATCAGATTAATGAAATAATGTGGGATCATAAAGTATTAGAGCCAGGGTTTTAAAAAATCAATGAAGACAAAATAATAGAAGAAATAACCTCATCTTTTCAAAGTCAATGTGCTATTAAAGTTATGTACTCTGAGAGAAATAGCTCTGGAATCCAAGCTTTCAGATTCCTAGTTTAATGACTTCGAACTACTGATTATTACCAGGTTTTGAAACTCACAGTTCTCAGGAAAAGGTAAAACCCACAGAGGCCTGTTGCCTCCTTCTACAGAGCAGAGACTAAATGGACCTGGAGGCAGATGAACAATGTGGAGGAGAAGGAAGGATATAGGAGTGTAGTCGTTTTTTTTCACATGGGAATAAAACTTGTTTTAATATCATTTTTGCACCTAAAATTTCTAGAGTATCCTGAGGTCAGGAACAACAAAAGATGGTTTACCAAAGTCAGGGGGCTTATAAAACAATGTATTAGCCTCTGAAATTTTTTATTGTTACTGTTATCAATTAACACCGCAGTGCTAGCATTTATTCCTACACTATTTCCACTTCCTTCTCGTGCATTTTTTCTCCCTCCCTTCCATCCTTCCTTTTTAGTTTAATTGATACATTTATTTGCTCCATCAACAGATTTCAATGCAATTAGCCTCCACCTCTTCCTTGATATACTTTCTAAAAAGGACAACTTCCTCTACTGGCTTTCTTACTACACCATTTGCCACTTTCTCAGGCCCTCTTCCCATACTTCCTCTTGTCCTCAGTCTCCTGAAATGAGAGAGAATTAGAACTAAGTCTCTAAGCTACCTACTCTCATCTCCTGGGTGATGGTATGTATTTGGAGCTTTAAGAAAATGACTACATATAAACAACTTTCACACTCATTTTTCTAAACTCCATATTCATGTGTGTTTCCAACTAGCTGGTCAATATCTACTTGGATATTATGGAAGCTTTTCCATGAATCATCTTTATGATACTACTTTATGTTTATCAGACATTTTTCCTGTGTTTTTTGGTAAAACTGGAAGATAGATTCTTGTGGGAGATTTTCAACGCAAAAAATGTAGGAATAGCAGCATTTTTGGAATTCATACCCATTTTCATTTCTACTTCCTCTCTTTGGCAGAGGCAGAGGCCAGATCTGCAACTGTTCCAATTTTCTCCCAGAATACCTTTATCCTGAGCCAAGTATGTGTGTTATCTCTCTGGAAAAAGGCTCTAAATTTCTTCGGGAGAGCCACACTATCAAAGTTAGAGGCACCAGGAGCTGATCTTGCACATGAATTTTAGCCCATGCTGTTTTTATTCTCATTTAATTTGCATCTTTCTCTTCCCAACTGACTTGTGGTCTTAAGGCTGCTATATAAGGGACAAAAGCTATAGCCTTACAGAGACTGTTCAAACAGCTCCCACTATTAAATGAGGTTGAATCCCTCTAACAGATCCCATTTATCTATTTGTACTGATAAATCGTGTGTGTATGGGTATAGGTAGAGATAGAGATAGATATAAAAAGGGATTTTCCAAGGCAAATTTGAACATGTGTGTCTGTGTACATGCATGTAGGTTCTGCTTCTCTGATACAGATATTTAACAGACATCTCTAAGTCAGTAAATCCAAAACTAAATTCCAGAATCGACTTCCACCTTTATAAAATTTGCTAAAAAAAAAAAAACCCTACAATCTTTTCCATTTTAGTTGATGATGACCCCATTCTTCCAGTTGCTCTAGCTCAATCCTCAAAATCATTATTGATTTCTACCTGTTTCTTAGACCCCCTCACATCTAAGGAATTGGGAATTTTGTTTGATCTACCATTAATATGCATCCAGAAATGAAGAACTGATAACATTACAGATAATTTATTAGATTATAAATGATCATAAGTGGCCTCTAAAAACCAGAATGAATGAGAATCATGTGCCCCCTGATGTAAACATACAACACCATCTGACATAAATCAAACCTGAGTCAGATCAAGCCTCTAGATATAACAGATTTTCAGAAATTATAAGATAAAGAAAAACTTATGTGTTCCAACAGATGCAATTAACATCCAGGATGTGGCAAGCCCAGAAGACAAAGTTGCTTACCAGCTTCAAAAAATAAACTCTAAGGAAAACAAAAAGAGAGAGAAAAATCCAAAAGGTTAAAAGAGGTAAGGAGTATAACAATAAGTGATTCCATATATGCACATGTGGATATTTTCTGAATGCTGACAAAAAAAATCAGGTTTGCCAGGCATGGTGGTGCAAAGTTGTAATCCCAGCCTTTGGGAGGCTGAGACCAGAGATTCACAGTTTGCAGATAGCCTCAGCTACTTAGTGAGGCCCTCCACAACTTAGTGTGACCCTGCTTCAAAATAAAGAATAAAAAATAGGGCAAGGGGTATAGCTCAGATGTCAAATGCCCCTGGGTTCCATCCCCAGATCTTCAAAAAAAAAATCAGTTTAAAAATTACAAAACAATTAGAGAAACTTACACAATGAATGTATATGATGATATTAAGAATCTTATTAATATTTTAGGTATGATAATCATTATAATGTTAGACTCTTATATAACACTATGCATAAATGATTGCAGAATATATATTTTTCTCATGATTACTTCAAAATAAACCAATAAAGAGAAGTGGAAGGGATGACTACAGATAAAAATAGAATGGGGAACCTTCAATGAGTAAATGGAAAACTTAATTTGGATTATATGGACTTGTTCTACTGTTTTCTCTACTTTTTGTCTGAGCTTCCCATAATAAAAAGAAATTTTTATTAAAATTTTCTTTCAGAAACCAGGCATAGTGGCACATGCTTGTAATCCCAGTACTTTGGAGGCTGAGCTATGAGGATCATGCAGGTTCAAAGCCGGCCTCAGCTACTTAGTGAGGAGGCTCTGAGCAACTTAGTGAGACCCTGTTTCCAAATAAAATATAAAAAAGGTCTGGGAGAGCAGCTCAGAGGTAGAAAGGCCCTGGGTTTCATCCCCAGTACCACAAAAAAAAATTCTTTTGTGAAAAGTTAAAAAGGCAGTGAAAACACAGCATTACAGAGATAGCAAGAGGGAACTGACTTAAGCTACTAAAAGAAGTGTTTGTGTTGACATCACTCTAAGACAAAAACAATACATTCTGAAAAGCAGAAAACTGAAGTAATGTCTACTTGTCAAATTTTTATCTAAATCTGTACAAGGCACGGCTTTAAAAAAAAGTTAGGAGAGACCATCATAGTGACTTTCCATGAGTATACAATTCTACTTTGAAAACAAAACTCTAGAGCAATTTTTTCAGATTCAGTATACAGGTGAAATTTGATTCATAACTTTCTGAAGTTAGAACACTTTCCTGTCTCTTTCTCAATTTATACCACATAAGTATACAGTATTTTTAAAAGAACATAATTTGCCAAATGGAAAATGTTTGTATGCACTATAAAAGATAAAGAGCACTTACTCCCTACCCAGAGAGGTTTTACAAATTAACCTGTTTTTCTTTCTGAGTCCTAATCACAAGGGCCTCCCTCATATCTTTTGATTTGGTTTGCTCCAATAAGGAAAAAATACATGCTTGAGGAGAACTTCAAAGTCGTTGGGATTCCCCAAAGATCAGACTGCTATAATCAGCTCATGCTCATGACCAGTTGGGTTTAGTCCAGTTCTCAGTCATCAGGGTGCTTGACAAGCTTCTGGAGACCAGCAATGGTCTTGTCTCTGTAGCAGCTGCCAACTATCATCCCCTGGGTTTGAAACCCAGGGTCTTGCTTTGGTGTGGAGGCAAAGCTTTTCTTGGCAGGTGAAAGATGGCTAAGCAGAGGAAGCAGTGTCAAATAGAACATGTCAGGAGCCATCTGCAAACGAAGTCAACCCAGCCCTAAATGACTACCACAAAAACCCATTGGAGTCAATGTTCTTCAGATCTGAACTTTAAACCAAAAGGGAAGTGCACCACAGTTACCAATGCATTTCTGGTCTGCCAGGTTGAGGTCTGGAAAACAGAATCAAAGGCATTTCTCATTTTCTCTTTGTCATCCTCCTTCCCCAAGCACGCACTTTTAATATAGTCATATGAGAGGTGAAATAGGGTCACATGGATCAGCCCAAATGAGAATGCACTGTGTTCATGGAAAGCAAGGGAAGTATACAGTTAGCCAAAGACTGCAAAGATTCTCTCTGCTGAACCCACATCACAATTGGGTTAAGTTTTGTATTACTAACTAACCACATTTTATGGCAGATAGAATAAAATGTGCCATCTCGGGCCAGCTTGCATAGGATACACAGGGAATAATGAGGAAAATGCTCCCTTGGACTGGGACCTTTTCAATATTTTGCCCGCCACATGACTGCAGTTATGAAGCAGAGATGACCTATCCATCTATATTTTCTCAAATCTTCCACATTCCTCACCCCTAATATTCTCTAAACCAAAGAAGAAAACAAGGTAAGGATTTCAAACTCTCTTTTGAACACGAGTCCCCCCAGCGAAGTACCAGCAAAAAAGCTTCCTGCATCTCAAGAGCTCCCCGTTGCCCATGCAGAGATTCCACTGCATCCTGAAGATCCCCCGTGTGGCTGGCTGGTAATAACTCTCAGGAATGTCCTATCTACCCCGTGAACCAGCACACTGTAAAACTGTTGTTTTCACATTTCTTTCAATAAAATCCAGACAATAAATCTGGCTTTTTATATTTCTAATAGTTGAAATGTGTTGGTGATTAAAAAAAAAGTTTCTGTCAAAAGTAAAATAAGTAGTATTCTACAGTCTCAATTTTCTGTCAAAAGAAGTTGCAGGACATTAATATAATAATATGGTATGATATAGAAAAAATAAGGTATAAAATGTAACATATGGTTTTAGCTTAGAGAGATGATATCTCAAACCATTTATGCCAATATTTATAGCCAAGTGGCCAGGGAGTTCAAAAAGCCATCGCACCAGTACTTCTAGAAGAGGATTAAGTACAGTGAATATTGTTCTTCAGTGGGAGTAGTTCCCAGATACACATAAGAACACAAATTGGGGAAGTTTTGTAGCAATACTTAATAATAGAGACAATTCATATTTTTATCTCTTAGAGAATTACAAGTGATGCTTTACATAATAAATAGTTTATAAAGACAATGCAACAGAACTTTGTAAAACTGTGGTTAGAAAACTAGAATTGGAGAGTTAGGCCTATTTTAAGAAGTTGAAATATAATTTAAAAGAGAATAATGACTTGCCATACCTGCTTGACCTACTACTTATTTTTTGTGTTTTTGCATGTAGTTGGTACTTATCAATTTTGACTTAAGAACATCCTGGCAATGCTGAAGTTCCATTTCCCCCCAGATTAATCTACAAGAAGACACTGCATTAAAAATAATTCTTATGTCATGTCTATGAACTATGTCAGCATTTACTGTAAATTTTACCGCTCTCATCATCGCTGGTTAATAAATAAATGCTCATTAGCTGAATTGGTAGATCATATTTATTTTGTGAACTCTGAAAAAAATTTAGTTTATTGTCATTCCTATAGTAAGTACTAAAAAAAGGAGAATTTAAATTATTTACGCTAGAATTACAGTTCAGTGGTAAAACACTTGCATCGTATGCAAAAGGCTCTGAGTTTAATCCCCAGTACCATGTGAAAAAATATATCTTTATAAATTTTTTATACATATATATGCCTATATATCGCTTATACATATATGTATATGTTTATACATATATACATCCACATGTATATTTATATGCACATAAATTTAAAATTATATTATAGCCAAATTAAAAACAAAAACATAAGGCAAATCAATATTCTGGATAATGACAATATCATGGATTATTACTAGAGATAAGACTTTCTTAAAAATTAAAGCAAGCAATTGTAAATGCATACTTATAAAAAATAATTTTTCTAGTGATCAAAAGCACTTGTACCTACATTTGAGGTAGCTAATGAGTTATAAACTTTAATCAAGACATTCTACCTTCCCAAGACCAAATTGGATGCCAGCTAGAATAAATTCCTGACTTTTCAGTAAAAAAATTTCTGTTAAGCCGGGCGTGGTGGCTCACGCTTGTAATCCCCATGCTTGGGAGGCGGAGACAGGAGGATCGCGCTGGTTCGAAGCCAGCCGCGCTGGCTTAAGAGACCCTGTTTCAAAAATATAAAATAGGTCTGGGAGTGTAGCCCGGAGGTAGAAGGGCTTCCAGGAACCCCAGTACCACCCCCAAAAATTTTTTTTCTGTTAAATTTTATACCAATTTCTTATACAATGTCATCATTCTATTGAAGAAATTTTGCTAATTCATACATTGAAATTTACATTCAAGCTGGGCACGATGCTGCACACCTGTAATCCCAGTACTTGGGAGGCAGAGACAGTAGCATCACAGGTTTGAGGACAGCCTCAGCAAATAGTGAGACTTTCATCAACCTAATGAGACCCTGTTTCAAAATAAAAATAAAATTGAGCTGAGGGTGTAGCTTGGAGGTAGAATGCCGCTGGGATGAGTTACTAGTCCTCCCCCCAAAAAATGAAAGAAACTTACATTCTATTATTATATAGGCAACAAGAATTGGATAGTCAAATAGCTAGAACCTGAGTCACAAAGAAATAAGATAACTCCAAGGAGGGATAGTATAAATTTTCTTCCCACTCTTTGATTCTCATAGCGAAGAATCAACTGGAGCACCAGAATCACAAATGATATTTATTCCATTTGGGTTACAAAGAGTAAATCGAATGTTAAGAATTTTTATAATTACAATTAGCATATTAACGAACTTATTTACATGAATATGCAAATACATTGCATAAAGCATTAAAGGGCTACCAAAGAAGAAATTATAAAGAAAGGTAAGTGCATAGCACTAGAGACCTGGCCTTAGTATGTTCCACACAAATTCGCTGTATGGCCTTGAAGACATTTAGCTCATCTACTTATCAACTCTTTCAAGTAAGAAAATGGGATAGGAATTCTTGGCTACTTTACAGGATTTTTACAAACATTAAATGAAAAACAATGAATATTCATGTACTTCACAAAATATGAAATGCTTATTCAATATGAAGCATTATTTTTATTGTGTGTGCTGAATAAGATATTTGAGGTCTCCAGCTAATTGTCTTTAAAATCTGAAACACATGTTGTAGTAATTATGCTTTTGTATCTCTCTTTTTTTCCTTTAGAATTATTAAGTGATGGATGCTGCAGATCTGAAAATCATTAAGCTGAAATATTTCCACTCCTCCCAGCCACAAATATGTGTCTATCAAGCAAAGCTGTATATTGTTACAGCTCCCTAATGGTATTAGTAGGAGCAGAAGATCTGCAATATTGTGAACATATAAAATGTTCTGCCTTTCTAATTGGTTCGTAGTTGTTTAAGAAAATCATAAGTTTACTTTGAAAAAACTCAGAATTACTTTACTCAAACCCCCTATGTAATTTCACCTTGATTCTAGAGTCATCTGGTAAATTATATCACTGAGGATTTTAGTAAACAATGAAGAAGTGAAAATGGGAAATTATCGTCCCCTAAGACTCCGACCCGCAGGGGCTTAGAGAACGACACAGACACCTCTTCAGCTGAAATATGAATTCTTCTTTAATGGATCCTCAATTCTTCTTCTAATATGTCTCAATATGTCTCTCTGACAATGCGTACAGCAAGCACAATATATATCAGCATCATAATCCCTCCCTCTAATCCCTACCAACCCAAAGCTTTCCACAGCTAGGGCATGCACACTTCTGACTCTCTCATAGGCAGGCTGGTGGTAGCATGAGGTTTTGTGTCACTGATCATTCTGCAGGCACGTAGCATGGCACACTGCACATGCTCAAGGAGACGTCCATCTTGTGAGTCTCATGACTTGGCTGCAAACCTAGGCGCCATCTTGAGTCCACGCTGGCAACAAGCCTAGGTGCCATCTCGGTCCAGCCGAGTGGGCCCCGACAGGAAATTACATGGAAATTCTCTTTTTCATTATACACAATATTAATTGGAATAAAAGTTAACTACTAACTCTCAGTGGTGAAAATACCCCAATCGGAATTTATTTTCTGCCAGAAGGCTCTGAAATAGAGTACACATATCACAGAAGAAATGTAAGAGGGACCACAGGTGTATGTAAAGAAAATAACGGAACTTCTAACATTTTTCCAAAGTCAGATAAGATTTTATGAATGTTTAATACTTTCAGGATACATGTTACAAATGAACAAATAACTATATTTATATTTCAAGGTATATGCTTGCTTGGATATTTTTCACTGATGTAAATACAAGTAAAAATTTTGGAGAAGTACCAGCTTAGATAACAAAGGAAAATTTTAATTAAGTCATTAGCTTCTTAGCATAACAGGAGTCTACAAAGCAGTCTTTGAACAAGAATTATATCACTTAACAACTTGATACATAGAAAATGCCCTAGTGATATAACTTGGTGTTCCTAAGATTTGATAATGCTAACTCACAGAAAATATAGCAACACAATGAAGAAAATGGAAGGAAGGAAAGAGAAAGAAAAGAAGAGAGAAAAAATGCATGAGAAGAAAGTTGAAACAGTATAGAAGCCAAGGCTAGTGCTATACATTAACTGATAATAACAACAATAACAATAACAATTTTCAGTGGCTAATATATTGTTTTACAAGACTCTTGACTTTGGTAAACCACCATCTTTTTTTGTTTCTTAACTAAGGACTCAAGAAATTTTGGGTGTAAAATGGTATTAAATCAAGTTTTACTCCCATGTGAAAAATAAAAAGAACTACTACCCTCCTATTTCCTCTTCTTCACATTGTCTGTCTGCCTCCAGGTCCTTGCAGACTCTGCTCTGCAGAATGAGGCAATATACCCATGTGGATCCTACATTTTCCTGGGAATAGCCAATTGCACAACCTGACAATAATAATTTTAAACAATTGAACTAGCAATCTGAAAGCTTGGACTTCATAACTATTTCTGTCAAGAGTGCATAACTTTAATAACACATTAACTTTGAAAAGATATTCTTTCTCCTATTATCTTGCCTTCATTGATTTCTAAAGTTCTGTTTCTAAGTCAACAGTTCCACATCATTTCATCTTTTCCATTGGATGCATAACTATATGGTGGTAATTGTACAATGTGTAAGTTTGTAATCTATAATACCCTTTCACTTAAGAAATGCAGTGTTCCAAATATGATTATCATAAGATTCGATCAAACATTTTTAAGAAGTATTCAATTCCTCTGAGATCTGTCAGGTACTGAGCTGAATACTTCACCTACAACAGTGACAAGAGAAAGATAGGTTTTTCACCCACAAACATAGGAGTTAGGGTTAAATACACAAGAGCAAGCAATTATACAATGTGCTAAGGGCTATGATGGGGACATTCAACGTGTATCTGAACTCATAGAGGAACATCTAATCCTGTTTCAAAGGGTTAAGCATTTCCTGAAAGGAGTAACGTATAAATAATCCTATATTTGAATAAGAGTTGACCAGAAAAGAGTAACAAGGTCCAGATAAAGAAAAGTCATTAGCATCAGACAGAGAAAAGGAGACACTTTTAGAAATCAAAGCCCAGGCCTTCCTGTTGTACATTTATGGGGAGAATCTTTGACACCATGGGTCATGGGGCTCTCCCTTGAACTGTGCAGTCCCTGGGGTTTGTGGCATCGGACACACCCTTTGCAGACTTGGTTCATTAGTTGGAGTGAAAAGGGTTTGTGAGGACTTGGAGAGGTAAGAAGGGTCACATGTAAATGGACTTTAGAATGCAAGTGTTGGAATATGGGTGCAATATTTGAAACAAAAAAGGAAAACATAGTTTTGTTACCATTTTTCAAGAACTTTCAGTGGGCCAAGTGTGGCCTGAGCTACTACATATAATATATATATATATATATATATATATATATATATATATATATATATATATTATATGTAGTATATATATATTATATATTATATATATATTATATATATGTTTTTTTATTTCTAGAATTTTAATTTGGTTTTCTGGTTTCCATTTCCTACTATAATCCTCCATCATTTGAATCCTTTTTCTTATAAATTTTAACTATCTACAATATTGCTTAAAGTCCATGTCTGCTAAACCCAACATCCGAACTACCCATAAGTCTATTTTTATTGAGTTTTTTCTCTTAATTATGAGTCTGATCATTCTGCTACTTTGCATGCCTCATGTTTGATAATATAAGTGCAGACACTGGAATAGGTAATAATTTTCTCCAGAAAGGTCATGTTTATTCTTTTGTCAGGGAGCTGGGGTGAGGGACTGAGCTCTTTTCTCTAACCAGAAGTACAGCTGGGTTAGGACTGGGTTGCTGCTTTAGGTAACTTCAGTTTACTTCTGGCTTCACATGTCTTGAGGACAGGATCAAAAGGCCCTCTCTTAGGCAGGACCTTAGGATATAATCATTGCAAACCCCTGAAATTTATCTTTGCCTTTCAATCCATTCCTGGGGCTCCCACACCACCATTTACCCAACAGAAGTCCCGTGGGGAAAAACTGGTGGGCAGGAAGGATTTGTTCCATATCTGGAGCTCTTCCAGATTTCAACCCACCATGCCAACCCATGTGCAACTAATAGAAGACTGCCTAGAATTTCCTTCTCCCAGCAAAGTTTTTCTGCTCATTTCAAGCGTGTTCCACTGCCTGCTTACTCAGATGTGATAAATATGTTCAGAGGTGAAAGTAGCTTCCACTCTCTGCTCACCTAAGAAGGCCTCATCACTCTCAGTACTTTTGTTCGTTTAAACATTTTTGCATCCACATTTATTTGAGAGCTGCAGGGAAAAATATGACTTTAGCCCATGTTGTCTGATTTTTACAGGAAGAACAACAGTCTTCTAATCTACTATAAATTAGCTGAAAGTGGAGCTCCCTTAAAAAGGTTCCCATTATGACATATTTCACCTAAAAAATGCTCAAAATAATTGCAGATTGTTACAGCCCTAGTAATCTCATAAACATCTCATATGAAGTTATATATTTGCATACATTATAAATATATTCAATGGGGACTTCTGGGAAGAGGGCGACCGAGAAAAGCGGGGCTTAAGAGCCCCGCTAACAACTAATCTCCATTACCACAAAATCAGCGCCTTTCATAGCCAGAAAACACCATCACCAGAGAAACAAAAAAATCACCAGTCTCCAGAGAGAAAGAGGACTGAGAACAGAGCTCAGAGCCACAGAAGAGATACACTGGCCTCACACCCGAGGCCGCGGCAGCAGCGCCATACTGCCGGCGGCAGCGGCGACTTCACCGGACGGCTACAGCAAGCCGAGGTGATCCGCTGCGGAACAGCCAGGCGGGATTTCTCACCGCAGGTAAAATCTAAAGCTCCCAGGGGCTGAGCTCATCACACGCTGCAGGGATTCAGAGTGGAAATCAAAACCAAGAAGAAATACGCCATCCTCACGGCCGAGGGCGTAGCAGCGGCGCCATATTGCCACCGGCGGCAGCAGCAGCGAATTCAGCGAATCCAGTACAGCTACATCTGCGTACTCAAGAACAGTGAGTCAAATTGCGGGCCACAGAGGAGAAATCCCAGTACTGTACTCCCTGTTGACCCAGTGGGGGAGGGGCAGTGGCAGAGATATCACACCATAGGAGAACATGCAACCTGGCACCCCCCACAGTCTAAAGCAGCCTCTATCTACTCTATGGGTCGGAGACTCTGTGATAAAACCCAGTAAAGGAGTAGTGGGGTCTGAGATACTACTGACTCGAGATCCAGAACACCTTAAGTGAAGTCATAGTGACCCAAGGGAAGAACCTATAGAAGGCACAAACATCTGAAATCATGGGAAAGAGGAATAATACTGGAGCAATGAATGCCCACAACCCCACAACATCAGAACCCGATAAAACAGAAAATCAAAGATTTCTAGAAGATCAAATCAGGAAAATAACTGTAGAAATAATAGAGGTGCTTCAAAAAGAACTCAGAGAGAGCCAAAAAGAGATAAAGGATGCAATTAATGAAGTAAAGGCCTCAATTCAAAGCACAAACAACTGATTAGACCACATGGAGAATAGAATCTCGCTCTTAGAAGATGATCATTCCAAAAATGAACGCATAGTTTCTAATCTAGAAAAAAATATCCGACAGCAGGAATCTGATATTGAAGAAATATGGGCCCATTTTAAGAGAGCTAACCTAAGAATAATTGGAATAGAGGAGGGAAAAGAAAGTGAAACCAAAGAGATCAACAATCTCTTCAAGGAAGTAATAGCAGAAAATTTTCCAAACATAGAGCAAGAGGTTGATACACAGGTCCAGGAAACTTATAGAACTCCCTTTAGATAGGATCGGAGAGGAAAATCCCCACGCCACATAATTGTCAAAATGACCAATGTGGAAGCCAAGCAGAGAATCTTAAAGGCAATAAAAACAAAGGGCCAAGTGACATTCAGAGGCAAACCAATTAGAATCACTCCAGACTTCCCAAACCAAGTCATGAGAGCCAGAAGGGCTTGGAGTAACATATTCCAAACTCTGAAAGAAGCCAAAAATTTCCTACCCAGCAAAACTTTCTATCAAATTAGATGGAGAAATAAGAAGCTTCCATGACAAACAGAAACTGAAGGAATTTATGTCTTCAAAACCAGCACTAGAGAAAATACTCAAAGAGATTAACTACAAAGAAGAAATAGGTAACACACACCAGAACCAGAGAAACAAGAGTTTCCATCCAACAGACAACTAAGATTGGTTATCTGTGGAGATTCATTATTTATGTTAGTCTTTTACCTATCTCTAAATGGTATTGTTTGCCTTTATTGTTGTTAATTTTTAGGATTTCTAGTTGGAATATTAATATACCTTCAGATATAGCATTTGGAAATATTTTATCCCATTCTATTAGTAACTGTTAACTCTGTTTACATTGTCTTTGGATATACAATATTTTTTTTTTAGGGAGTTTGTATACTCTTCTGTTGCCTGTGCCATCGAAATCATATCCAAGAAATCACTGCCAATTTCAATGTTGTGAGGTTTTATGACCCAGATTTTCTCCTAAAAGTTTATAGTCTTAAGATTTATATTTAGGTCTTTTATCTATTTTGAGTTAATATTTGTATATGGGATTAGGTAAGGGTCCAACTTTATTCTTTTCCATGTAATTATTATGTTTCAACAATATTTACTTAAAAGATTATTATTTCCACCACCAAATGTTCGTGGAAACCTTGTCAAAAATAACTTGACAATATAGGGAAGAATTTAGCTCTAGGCTTTTATTTAACTCCAATGGTTTATATATCTGCCTTTAGAATAGTACTACATTGTTTCAATTATTGTAGCTTTATATGGTTTGAAATCAGAAAATATATATCTTCTAGCTTTGTTCTTTTTCAAGATCGTTTTGGGTATCTAGAGTCCATTTTCCATATTAGGACAGATTTTTTTTCTGAAAAATAAATATATAAATATATGATAGTTTCACCTAAAAAATAGAAAAAAAATATTCTCTGGTAAGAAAGAAAGTAAAAAGAAATATTGAAATGTTATCTTTAAGTCATCAAAAGCTTGGTATCAGACAAATGAAACTGTTATGTGAGATTATCATTTTTTATTTTGGATAAATTGCTATAATACTAGATGTCAACTACTAAGCCAAGCATGGGAGGGAGGGATGGGGAGAGAATGGGGTGGGGAGCGGGTGGGGGCTGACTGGGCGATGTGTGCATGTATGTCTACAAAAGTTTGTATCCCACTATGATGTATGAATACAGTGCACCAATAAAAAATAAAAAAATAAAAAATAAAAAAATAAAATAAATCTATTCAATGGACAAACAGTAAAGTCGATGTTTTTTTCTTTAGGGATCATCAAAAGTCACATTAAAGTAACTGCTCTTCAAATCTGAGAGCAGTGGTTAATCTGTTTGAGCCTTTGACATTATGAAGAATATGATCCTTGCTAAAGCCAGTGTCATGCATGCCTGCGGGGCCATATCTCACATTCTCACAACTGATCTTTTCACTGCAGTCACTGCTGTAAAAGCAACTCCACACATTTTAACCCAAAAGCAGCTGATTCAGATGCCTCCTAGATCCTTGCTCTTCATCCTTGGCCACTTGGGACTCCTTTAAGAACTAAGCCATACTGTCCCATGCAGAACTCTGGGGTATGAAGAAACAGAAGAGCAATTCTTGTCCCATTGGGACAAGCGGGAACTAGTGCATAAGCATCTCTTCTTTGTCAGCTCGACACTTCTGAGGCTCATCCCACACACTCCTCAAGGGTTTCTAGTGGGACTCAGCTCTAGTTGCAAAAAGTGAGGTCAGCTCAGTCAAGCTGCTCACATCGACTTTCTCTCCTCCCTTCATTTACTATCTCCAGTCCCTAGAACTGCTGTGAGGATCATTTACATATTTACATTACACATACATAGATACAGTGGAAAACTCTGGTAATGAGAAGTAAGGGATGCTGGCTACAAATGATGATGCCAGTAATCACAATTAACCACTTCGAAGACATAACAGAGGATTCCTTCTACCTCACTCAGCTCTTATTCCAGGCCTTAGACAGTAGCAGTTCTTCATAAGCTCTAGCTCCCTATAGGCACCTCCTCACAGCACCTTGTTCTGAGTTTGTATTGCCTTCATCTCCCCTCTTTTCCCAGGGTTTCCCCAGGTAGGATTCCATTGGAATATTCTTGCTGATTGCATCCCTACAACTTGGAGGTATGTAGAAGTTAAATCCCCATGGAGGAACACTTCAACCAGTGAAAGGTAGAAGCCTATGTACATGTTCCATGCTCCGTGCCCCTCCTGGCCTATAGAAGATCTTAAAGTGGTCCTGAGAAGCGACATAAATTGGTTCCTTAAATTAAGGAACCAATTTCTGTCACAGTGGCCAAGTAGATAAGGCATTGTTGCATCGCCTCCTTCTTTCTGATTCCTTCCCTCTGTTTCTTTCCCTTGATCTCTTGGGTCACACACCTGAACTAAGCACTAGCCCTTACTCCTATATTGGAGGTCTTCTTAATGAAGAGCTCAGGTTAAAGGCAAAGATGATAGTGATGATGGCATTGACTAATGGTTTTGATATGTTATTCCAGATTTTATAGATGAAGAAACTAAGACTAAGAAAGGTTTGCTGCATTTCCTCTTCAATATGTCCTGGTAACAGTGAGTAGCTAATGAAGCTATAGGTATTCATTCATTGGCTTCTTCACTTTCAAAACAAAATAAGAGAAAAACATGGGGAAATGGGTTGCTACATAAGTAGATGATTCAGAGAATACATTATAAAGTAGACTTTTGGCCAGGCGTGGTGGCGCACGCTTGTAATCCCCCTGTTTGGGAGGCAGAGACAGGAGGATCGCGCAGGTTCGAAGCCAGCCGCACGCGCTGGCTTAGGAGACCCTGTTTCCAAATAAAAATGTAAAAATAGGTCTGGGAGTGTAGCCCGGAGGTAGAAGGGCTTCCAGTAACCCCAGTACTACCAAAAATAAATAAATAAATAAATAAATAAATAAATAAATAAATAATAAAAAAATAAAGTAGACTTTTAAGTTACTCATGATTCATTATCATCTCATTAATTCTAGTGGTGGAATAATTTATTTATTTATGGCTATATGTTTGACAAATCCTCATCAATACCACAATGATATCTAAAGTTCAAAAAATAATGGCATCCTGGGAACGGAACAGCAAGCAAGGCTCTTGTCGGGTGACTGAGGACTGTCTTCAGGGTATACGTTAGCTGTTTCTGACAGGCTCCAGGATTTTATAGATATCTTAATGGTGCATCTCCAAGTCATTAAAATATGGAAAATAAGAATTAAGTAAATATGAAGCATCGTTTACATTTCTTCCTGAAATACTGAAATTTTGTGCTGGTGCCACAGAGCACACCCAGAGAGGAATATACTTTATCAAGCCGCCTTTCTGTAATTGGTTCTTCTTGCTAATTATGCACTGTCTGGACATGAGAATCAAATTTTGTAGTGGATCCTACAAGGTATTTACATTGTGGTGACACTCAAAGCATCAAATAATTTGTTCAGAATTGTTGAATGTTTTGTTCTGGAAAAAAATGGTTTATGAACTAGTTAATACAAACATTATTAAAAATACATAAACTTGACATGTTATGCAGTGAAGATCTCTTGTTATTTCTTTACCCAGACTCACTTCAGAAAGTGGATGACATGCTTGCCAGGGATAGTTAAGTATGGTGTTTCTATTCTGCTCCTGTTCAGATTTGCTTCCTTCATCTAATACTTTTCTGTGGTGTACCATGTTTCCTGTATGCTATACAATTCCCATCTTAATAACTGCTATTAGTTCAGAACTTCTAATTTAAATGACATAATATTTTAGGTTTTCTAGTTATAAATGTGCAGTGTTTATACTTGAGTGTATAGTTTGCATCCACTAACCATTGCTAAAATTTCAAGATTCCCTATCCTTTAAGTGTGTTCTGTAAAAAGCCATACAATTATGAGGAAATGGCACCTCTCCCCTGTATTCCTTCTCATCTGTATCTCTCCTTTCCTTTGTGCCTCTGAGCAGCAGCCTATTTCCAACTACCAGCATTTGCAAGTTGTGTATACTGCACCATCCTCCAGCTTTAGTTCTGGAATGAAGCACACAGAACTAATTTCTAAAATACATTTAGGAATAATGGAACTTGCAGATAACTAGGAAAAATTGGTTGATTTGAGTATGTGAACATTTTCCAATGCTTATGGCAGAAGCTATGGAACAATTGTTAAAAATCAATAGCAAACTCAAAAAGTATTTATGATATTTATAATATCTATGAAAGCCAAGGGGAAGTTAAGATCATTTGTAAAATAATTTTTAGAAGTATTTTTACTAATGTGTAAATAAAGCAAAGAACAAAAAAATTTACAGAAGAAACTCAAATAATTAAAAATACTTTGTTAAAACCTATAATAAGATGAATAATCATTGAAACAATGAGATTCCATGCCTATAAAATTGTTTTATACTTGAAATAATCTCTATTATTAGTAAGTCTACTAGGAAATGGAGACTCTCATATACTATTAATGTCAGGACATATTGGTACCTTCTTTTTCAAAGCATTTTGCACTACAGATGCTTCATAAACACATCTTTTGACCCAGAAACTTAATTATTTAAACATCTCCTAAGGAAATAATTAGTTAATTACATAAAATCTCAACTATATTGGCTTCTGTTACAGCTTTATTTATAATTCAAAAAACAAATAGAATCAACTTAAATAATGGCACATTTATTCAACAAAATACTACATATAAACTAAAATTAATGATTAATTACTATGGGAAAATCAAATATATATACTGTTAAATCTTAAGATGCAATTTTATTTTAGAATAAAATCTCTATACATCTATTTTAAATATAAAAATGCATATGATGAAATATTAAATTAATAATAATGATTGCTTATAAACAATAAGATTTTATAATATTAAAAATGTTAATTTTTTATTATTTATTTGATACTAAGGATTGAAGCTAGGGTCATTTTACCTCCAAGTAGTACCCTCATCCCTTTAAAAATATATATTTTTTAATTTTGAAACGGTCTTGATAAGTTGCTGAGGATCGCTCTAAAGTTTCAGGGACTGGCCTCAAATCTGCGATCTGTTTTCAATTTTTTACCGAAATCCTGGGCAACTCATGAAGTGTACTAATATGAAAATATACCATGAATCAAAATAAAGTCCCACAGAAGAAAAATAGTCATCAAACTGAATTATTTGGGGAAGTAACTATTAATTATCTTGACTAATTTCTGTTATGACTATAGTATCTTATAAATTATAGTACTCATTTGCTACTTTTAAAATTCAAATGTGGCTGGGCGTGGTGGTGCACGCTTGTAATCCCCGCACTTGGGAGGCAGAGACAGGAGGATCGCGCAGGTTCAAAACCAGCCGCGCTGGCTTAAGAGACCCTGTTTCCAAATAAAATAAAAAATAGGTCTGGGAGGGTAGCCCTGAGGTAGAAGGGTTTCCAGGAACCCCAGTACCACCGAAAACAAAAATCAAATGTGATTCCAGTAGATGTAAATATTTTCTAACAAATACCATTTATGGGGAACTTCCAGTTTAAAATGACATCAAGTTAAATAAAGGAATTGATGCAACAATTCTAAGTTTCCCATAAAAGTGTTTGCAAATATCCTGAAAAAATGCAAAACATTATAATGCTATAAACATTTGCAAGAGTTTATTACTTGTTTAGTAAGGGAAACACATTTAAAAAAATAAAATGTATAACTCTATTACATATCCACTTAAAAATATATCTCTTATTTTTCCAACATATTACCTGACTGCCATGGAGGTTGTACTGGACAGGGGCTAACAGTAAGACTCTGGAAAGAGGCTGAGCTTGTCAGATTAGATCAAGTGCACTTGAAATTGATGTTCTGGTTTTGAGACAGCTTTCTGGAAACACCACTAATGCTCTTCTGACAGAAAATTAGAGACAGGAAAAAAGAGAATACACAAGACGATGAATATACTCTCTGTTCAGGGACAGAGGACTATTGCTGTATCACTAACCAAAAACTAAAGTTTTAAAACCAAATATATATCATTAAGGATTAGAGAAAAGGGCTCGGCTATGAATAGCCTCAGGTATTTAAGAACTGGAGGAACAATGTAGATCATTATGAGGTGCCTTTCTTTTTGGCAGCTAATTTGGATACATTAATCATAATCAACTCTCTTTAATCAGAAATTGGGATTTCCTGAGGACTTTTCATTAATTGCAAACCAGAGTGGTAGGCAAATTATCCTTTGCTGTAGATCAGAGTACTCCTTTGTGGGCTATATGCATATCCCACAGAATTAAGTTCAAATAGAATTTTTACTGAATTTTACTAGCATATCACCACGCATTCCCCATTAATTCATTATTGCCAATAGGATACATGTGTGTCCCTAAAATGGCTTAGCATGAAGTGACTGGGCTAAGGAGTAGGAAAGAGCTTCGAAATGTACAACTGGGACATGTAGAGGTGAATGGTTTAGGCTAATGTTTTATTCAGCACAGAGGCAGTTCAGCCAGGTTTGTATTTTTCTACACTTTGCACTGGCTTCTAAATGGCACTAAATAAAATTATATTTTTTATGAGATGCCATGTTTAGCTTTTCTAATTTTACCTGTATAATGAAATTGAAGTAGGCTATGTGCAATTGTTTGGATAAAACTGAAAGTACCATCAGCGGCATGCTCTGAAATAGCAACCATATCTGTATAACTCTAGTAAGTGGTCAAATCAGTTTCTACAAAAGCTTTCTACCTCGACAGAATTTTGACCCCAAGCTTCCAGCCTACTAAGAAACTTGTTCCTCACCTATGGACAGATCCCAGGAGGAAGAGCTGGATGCAATTACTGGAATTGTATGCAATTATTTGAATTAAAATGTTTGTGTTTGTATCTGATATTTACACTTAGTATTTCGTTTGTAGCTGATATTTACACTTAGTATTCTGTGCCCTTTCTGTGTCAAGGCAGTTTCACAGGGCAGTGGTTTCCATAACCGCTCTTCCTTTTCATCATGAACTTCTTAAAACCACCATGAAAGGGGCTGCCTTGAACAGAGAAGAGAGTGGGCATGGAATTCAGGAACCAAAATCTTTTGCAGGTTCTGAAGCTGCCACACACCAATGCTCAAGTCCTTTAGACTCTCCTGCCTCTTGTTTCTTCAACTATAAGAATAAGTAGCAATACTAACTAGCAATTATGTTATTATGGTTCTTATGATAATCAGTGTGAATAATTATCATCTATGGGGTGCTGGCCATGTGTTGCAGAGTTAGTTTTACACTTCTTCCATTTAATCACTGCCAGGGTTCTAATACACTAAGGATTATTTTCCCTATTTTACTAAAAAGGACAGTGAGATGCAGAGGGGTTTGCAAACCTGCCCATCCTCTCATAGCTAATAATGATAAGAACTAGAAAATTAAGTAAGATCTAAATCAGTAAAAAAGATTGTAAAAGTCCCTTTTACTTTGAAAGGAGTGGGATGAAATCAGAATCATCTACTAAATTATAACTATAAAGGTAAGATTTGGTTTAAAAAGAAAGCATTGATTAAAAATTATACTTATGGAACCTATGATCCTATTTCCTATTAGAATATCTTTATAATGATCAATCTCTAATACAAGTTCATTTAACTACTTTTTTCAGAAGCACAGCTCTTCCTTGAAGGAGGACTACCTAAGCCAGGTGTGGTTACACACACCTGTAAAGCCAGTGCTTGGCAGGCTAAGACAGGAAGATGGCAGGTTTGGAGCCAGCTTCAGCAAATTAGTGAAGCCCTAAGTAACTTAGTGAGACCTTGTTTCAAAATAAAAATAAAATAGGGCTGAGGGAGTAACTCAGAGGTAGAATGCCCAAGGGCTCAATTCTCAGTATCACACACACACAAAAGAAAAACGTGCGTTATATCATTTTTTGTTAATTTTCAGTTAACCACTTTTTTAAAATCGTGCCTACAATTACTATCTGTGCCTTTTCCAGCTGTGCAATTGAAATCTCTGGGGTGTAATTGCGTTATTTTAAAGGCAGAAACGATGGAGCTGTCTGTGCTCGTATTACTTTCAGTAAGTATGTACGCTGAAATGCTTAGCCAGAGCAGCAAAGTTCATGTCAGTCCTGGTTATTATCAACTTTGAAATCTCTTGGAGTTAGATTCCATTGCAAAACTAATTTAAAGATTTACATTTCTTGGTAAATCGCATCTGTCTCACTCCTTCCTCTTCTAAGAACAATGAACTGCTTATAATATGGTTTTCTTCACCTCCTGTTGGTGTGTATTCCTATGATTTTGCCCGCACTGCGTTTGGGCTTGCAATATTACCCAATGCTTTGCAACTCTTACATATCTTTTCATTCACTTTTACACTCAGTTTTGTGTCACCTCCTTCTAAAACATCTTTCTCATTGCTCCACAAAAAAACAACACATGCACAAAATGGATTTGGCACACTTCTACAGAGATCACTACTGCTGCATATACTGTGGTGTAGCATAATTAATTATTGGTTTGTTTGTCTTTCTTCTGCACAAAACAGAATATTACCTGTTTTAAGAAGCTTTTGTATGTAGAAAAACAACCTGGCCTTTGGCAGATCTAGGCTGGCTCTACGGCCAGTTCTGCATCAGGCTGGACCTGATTCCCTGCGTAGGTCTATATATGTATTACTTCTGGGGCCCAATTTCTGCTCATGGTTATGGAGGGGAAATAAATCATGTAATTTTTTCTATCATCTCTACTAATATCCTTTTGGCAAAACAAGTTATATGGACAAACCCAATCTCAGATAGGCAGAAAATATTCCCTCTACCCCTGGAAGCCATGATGGCTATTATACACACTATATCACTTATAAAAAGGTAAAGTTGTGACCCATAAGTCAAAATCACAGAATCAGATACATTTCTTACTAATCCTGATTTGCATATCCAATGCCTAGAGCTATACTTAACTATAGTTAAGTTCGGAACATATGAAGAAGAAACACCTCAGACACTGCTAACAGTGCCCCCATAATTATTTGTTGTTGTTGTTTTGTTTTGCTTTGTTTTGTTTTGTTTTGTTTTGAGGCATACAAAAGCCTCATCAAATAACCAAAACCCGAGAAACAGGATGAAGAGCCATTCTCTTCAATCTACTGACACATTTAGTAGCTCCCAAACAGAAGCACAAAGGTATAATTTCCATACAGGAAGCTACAGTTTGGGTGGGGGAAAAGCATAATGGTAACTTTAGAAATGCCATTCACTTATTTTGGTTGGGGCTCCATTATTTCCCAAAACAATTCTAATAATCCCTCCTTTCCTACATGACCTTTCTCAATGTGACTGTGCCTTTATCCCATCAAAGAGTAGGAGGCTCTATTCCACTCTCCTTGAATCTAAGCTATTCTCCAGATTCACTTGATTGGTAGAATGTGGTAGGCATGAATACATGCAGCTATGTGCTTCCATCTTAAAAATATTAAAACTCTGTATTTGCTCCTTCAGAATTCACTTTTCATGTAAAGAAACTCAGTTAAAACAACTGAATGACAAGAGACAACATAAAGAGAGATAAGACACTTAGAGGAGACCCAAGATACTCAGCCAGCATTCAACACCAAGGCCCCAGATATGTGAGGGCGTCATTTTGGACCCTGTAGCTCCAGAGAAATTAAATAGAACCAAGCCATTCTCACTGAGCTCTGCCTGAATTTCTGACCCACCAAATAGTGAGCAATAAACAGGTGTTTTCATCTACTACATTTTAGGGTGGTTACTAACATAGTAGTCAATAACTAAAAGAAAAATCAAAGCTTCTCCTACAAGAACAGAGAAAATCTATATTGACAACTCTGAAATAGAATAGCTGCAATAATTTTGCAAATAACTGTTTCAAAATTGCTACATCTAAAAAAAATGAACATTTTGTATTAACATAGAAAGAAATATAAGCACAGAAATCTTCAGACAAAAAGGAAAGCAGACCCCCCAGTATTTCTTGCCTAAACTTGAATATATTGATATAAATATTATTCAGCTCAATGTTGTTAGAAAAATCAGCAAGATGTCAGAACATTTTAAACACTAATAAGTGTAATAAAAATGATAGACTTAAGTATATTATAATTTCTGTACTTTTCTATAAGCAATCTTTGTACTGTTAAAATATCTCAAATTTCTATAAACATTCAGACTCATATAAAAATACTAATCATTAAGTGAATTAAGACCATACTCCTGGCAAAATTCATTTGGCTATTTTTGAAAATGTTCCACTGATAATATGAACTTAAGATAAACTGATCTGAAAAGTTCAATTTCAAATCAAGCAGAAGAGGTAATATCTTTTAGGAATACTTTTTTTTCCATCTCAGTGAGATAAAAAAAAATGCACTCATTTGGATGCCAAATTTATTTTTAAAATTGTATAATGAATGTAAAAATAAATGCAGTTGAAGTTTGCATTCAATTCCACCTGAATATGTTCCAGAGTGAGAATCCAATATTGAAGGAAACATGACGCTTCTTAGGAAATGTAAACATGTCTACTTTAGCAAGTCCAATCTGATTCATCGTCATCAGTGAAAGGGAGGGAGGAGACTAGTTTGGAGTGAATCCAAAGATCATCAAAAGTGACCAAAAAATGCTATTAATTTTACATTTCAACTATAGAATTAGAAACAGAAGAACATTTTAATTAAGGTTATCCTCATTTGACATTATTTGTTCTAATGCTTTGTTGTCATGAGGAATATGTGCTCCTGGCAACACTTTAAAGAGAAGCTTTCTAAATGGTGATCTTTCTTCCTACAGGGAAATTCTGGGGATTACTATGAAAGAGTTAGTGGGGTCAGTGGAATAAAGAGGTTCAATCAAGAGCCATTCCACGTTTGAGACTCATGTAATAATGACCCTGGATGGTGCCCACACCTGTGGGGAGCCATCAAGGCTTTCCCCTAAATTAATGTTTCTGACTCAGCTGACTGTCCTTTGCCCAGAGTCAACAAGGTTTGGGGTCATGGAAAGTTCAGAGTAAAATGTCTGGGAGAAGATCAGATGGTGATGGCACGAGGGTACTGATTAATCTATCTGTAATGTATATGCTTTGGATTGGTCTTTATTGTATTCTGGTGGTGATAGCATGAGGATATTGATTGACCTGTAACTGTATAAATACCTCTGGAAAAACAAGCCCAGCATCAGCCCAATAGAGAGATGATGATACTGACCCAGAAGTAGGCGTTGGCCAGTAAGTTGGCGCAATAGAGAATATTGACCCAGAAGCAGATGTCGGCCAGTAGAGATAGTGGGCTGGCGCCCCCCCCCCATGTTAGAATAAATTAAATATTCTGAGAATCAAATTCTTAGAGTTGAATTCTTCATCCTCACGCCTCTCTTCAGAACCCATACTTTTGCCAGCTGGCTCCAGCACACACCTGCCTTTTGCAGAACCTTTTGTGTCCTGGCCTCTCTCTTTGATGTCATAGACAGTTCACAGCTTTGCTCAGAAAGGTTCACTCATCCTTGGATACAGTATGCAAGCCCTTGCGCCACTCATTTTCCACCAAGCCACAGACAGCCATAGGATACTATTACAAGAAGTGTATCAAGAGGTCTGTGAGTTATGTCGTGATACATTTTCTTTCAATATTCTATCTCACTGTTGTTTATGAGTTAAGAAGATTGGATAGTCCTGAATGTGTGCTTACTCTTCCTAGACTTTAGATGTCTGATTTGCTATGAAAGTTGTAATTTTTCTGTGTGTGGTTGCTCCCATATCTGGACACATAACAGAGTTCCATCCTTCCCCTCTGTGAGGTGTGGTCAGGGGAATGTTTTCCACCAAGAAATACAAGTAAAAGTGGCATATAGAATATTGGGAAATATTAAGTGTCAGAGGAGAATCAAGAGATTAAGAAACATATTGAAACAAGACCAGAGTCAAATTTGAGAGAATGATTTTCATATCTCAGTAAATTCAAAATTATACACTAACCCTAAGATGTATTAATGATAATAATTGTTTACAATTAGGTTTCATTTTATCAAATAATGTAAAATTCCTTGTTTCACTGTTAAAGTCACAATTAAAGAAACTATTTAATTATCATTAATAATATCATATACCTTCCTTGACCCAAAGTAAGCAAACCAGAAAAATAGCACCAGGGACATAGTAATTGCTCTAACCAGCCTTGTTTCTGTTGGAATGGTACATCTCACAAAAAGAAGGGCCTATAAAGCATTTGTCAGCTTTAGAATAGAATGAATCTAGATGCCATTAAAGTTTTTTTCTTGGAATTTAACATGGCAGGACACTTACCTCAGAAATATTTATAAAGAGATACAGATCCAAGTTACACAACAGCTTTAGTTAGGTCTAGTATTTAAGAGCATGTCAAACACTGTATTCTCTCTTTAGCTTAAATGCTTTCTATTCATTTGAAATTCCAGGCTTGTAATTATATGGGAAAAAAGCAGTGATATATTATGACATAAAGGGATTTCAGGAAACTCTACTTAAATTGGAATTATAGGATTTTAAAATTGGATTGTATAGGATTTTAAAAATTAAGGACTACCAGGACTCGTCTGAGGGATGATCATTATTCCTTTTTATTTATAATAATTGCTACCCCTAATAACTATGCTACCATACCCCTGTTTTAGCCAATGGCAACGTTGGAATGTAAAGACTATGCTCTCCATACATCTCACTGCCTCCATTCAATTAAACAAAAGTAAGAAAAAGATTGTTGCCAGGCATGGTGGCGCATGCTTGTAATGCTTAGGAGGCTGAGACATGAGGATCGCACAGGTTCGAAGCCAGCCTCAGCTACTTAGTGATGCTCTCGGCAATGTAGTGAGATCTTGTTTCCAAATAAAGTATAAAATAGGTCTGGGAGTATAGCCTGGAGTTAGAAAGCCCCTGGGTTCCACCCCCAGTACCACCAAAAAAAGGATTGTTATACCATCTTACAAAAATAAGGCCTCACAGATTCCATCTCTTTTTCTTAGTCAGTTCTAATTGCTACAGAAAATCCTATGCTTGTGTGTGTCCTGTGTTTTACACTTTTTCCTCAGAACTCATTCTGGGTTGAGGCAATAATCATTTTTTTTAATGTGTTATTATACCAGATAATTGTTTAACCTCTGGAAATTCAAAGATGGTCTCTGCTTTAATGATTTTAGGGTTTGATAAATAATAATTATAATAATAAAAATAATAATAAATCACTACCTGGTAAAGCTAATGGGAAGGCTTCCTTCACCATTATCTGAGTTGTTGTGATTCTTAGGAACATCTATTGTCATTTTTATAAAACCGTAAAACCAGTGGGGCCAGTTCCATGTGAAGAAAAGCACCAAAACTGGCTGAATTTGGGGGGGGTTACCATAAAATGGAGATGGCATGGTATAGCGGTATAAGTAGAGAGCAGGAGAAATTCTACTTGTAGGTGAAACTCTATGGGCTTTGACTTCTTATATACAACTTAATAGAAATCCCTTCTCTGTATGTATTGGAGACTTTTCAGTGTAGTTTTCCACAGCTAAAGCAAAGTGGAGAAGGTATATTTGTATCTAAAAAAATGACAGTGAAAAATAATAACTTTCAAACAAGATTAATATGAGTTATGTTTAAGGGTAATATGAGAGGAGGGGAAATGACTAATAACTTTCACACTTCAATGAAACTTGTACCCTCCTCTTCTAATATGAATGTCTGTATATGACTTTCTCTCAAGGTTCACAGAGCACATTTTCAATATTCCCTAAGGTCTTTGGGAGTTTTGTAAACTGGAGATAAATTGGGAACAGGCAAAGAACAAGCACACAGAGCTTCAAAGTTTACAAAATGAAACATGCTTTATGAATTACTTTATACATCTGTAGGGGTTAGTGGCCAGGTAATCTAGGGATGTTCTACTTCCAAACTATTTACTTTTTTGTTTTTTGTTTTGAAACAGTTCTCACTAAGTTACTGACAATCTCACTAGGTTGCCCAGGCTGGCTTTGAATCTTCAATCCTCCTGTCTCAGCCTCCTAAGTGCTGGGATTACAGGCATGCACCACAGTGCCCAGCTTGCTATACATAATTATAAATGGGCTTGGGTGACCATCAAGTCCCATAAGCACTTTCTCATTTAATTTAATTCAGATTTTTAATAAGAATACTTTTAGGCTTGTATTTATAGGAAATGTTAAGAATTGTGATAAATATTTTTAAAATTCAGAAGAAGTACAATGACTATATACATTTCAGAAGAGCTGAGAGTCTGAGCATTTAAATTAGAGTTTAGAACAAGACGTTTACACAAGCCAAATGAAGAATCTCCAGGTAGAAGGGACAGAGAAATTTTATACTGTTCTAGAAGGTTAGTCTGGAGTTATTTTCTTGTTAGTTGTCTTGAAAATTGTGCTTAATATCTTAACTTGTAAAACCTACTTTAGGTTAATATTAAATAGATTTCATTTTTATACAAAAATTGACATGTACAAAAAACAAGGCAAAGATGTGAACAAGAATGTGAAAACTGTCTAACAATAAGGGAAAAAAAAACCTCTGTTAGGGCAACTAATTATCTGCATTTTTCCTTCCAACTAAGTATCTGCATTTTTCACCTATTTTCAGACTATGCTTATGACAGCATCACATAGGTTGGACTACTTAGTACTAACAATAACACAAAGATCATAACTATTATTTTCTCAACTTTTCCAGGTGAAGAAAATAAGGTCTAAAACATTTTAAATGCTCAGTATATATAATGCATTTTATAATTTTTATAATAACAGTACATAAAAGGAATAGAGCTATGGGAGAACAAAATTTTTGCATAAAAATGAAATCTAGTTAATATTTACCTAAAGTAGGTTTTACAAGTTAAGATATTAAGTGCAATTATCAAGGCAACTAACAAGAAAATAACTCTAAAAATAGCAAAAGAAAAAAAAAATAAAACGATTATGCTAGGGCTGGGGTTATAGCTCTGTGGTAGAGTATTTGCCTAGTATAAAAGGCCTGAATTCAATCCCTAGTACCTCAAAAACCAAAAATTATATGCTAACTATTTTTAATAGGCAGTAGTAGAAAAATAGTCACGAACAAAAAAAAAGACATAAGTCATAAACGAATACTAAGATTGTAGACATAGCCGGGCGTGGTGGCACACACTTGTAATCCCCGCATTTGGGAGGAGGGAACAGGAGGAGCGCGCTGGTTTGGAGCCAGCCACGCTGGCTTAAGAGACCCTGTTTCCAAATAAAAATAATATAAAAATAGGTCTGGGAGTGTAACCCTTACTAGCAATGACACTAGATGCAAGTGGACAAAAAACACAAACGACAGAGACTGACAAAATTAATAGAATGAAAAATTATCAACTACATACATTCTATAAAATATACACATATTAGATTCAAAGACAAATATATTGAAAGGAAAGGCTGTGTGAAAATATGCTATGCAAATAGTAAAAGGAGATAGAGTGTATATACCAATATGAAGTATAATAGACAATAGGAGAAAGACTGAAACTACAGACCAAGTTATACTGGAAAAAGAGGCAATTCATCAGAGATATATAACAATTATAAACATATAGGTATTTCAAAAAGGAACATAAATTCAAATAATTACATGGTGATATGTGAAAACATTATTGTCAATCTAGCTTGTGCAGAGAGGAAGGAGGAAGAGCAAGGTTTGATGTGGAAGTAAGAACACAAGGATCTGTGTGCATGTATGTTTTAACACATAGAACCTCAGTGTGTTATATAATTGCAATGCTCCAATAAAATAAAATAAAAAAGAACCCAAAAATAATGTAAAGCAAAAAATAACAGTATTGAATGGAAAAATGGGCAATTCAACAAAAAATTATTGACTTTGATACTCCCTTTCAATAATTGATACAGCAACTTGACAGAATATCAGCACATAAATAAACAACACTGTGAAACAACTCAATCTAACAGATTTCTATATATCACCCAACAATAGCAGAATACACACAAGCATGCATAGAATATTCTCCACAACTGCCCATCTGTCATAATCAATTCTTGATAAATATAAAATGATTCAAATTATACTAAGTATGCCCTTCAACTATGAAGAAAATTAGAAAACAATACCAGGAAAAAATGTGAGAAATTTACAAATATGTGAAAATTAAACAACATCCTCCTACTGAAAAAACAATGAGTCAAAGAAGAACAGACCTCAAGGCAAATTAGGAAGTACCTTGAGATAAATAACAAACTCAAAACATCACCAGAACTTGTGAATTCTGCTAAATGCTAATGCTGTGGGGGAAAGTTACTGCTGTAAATGTCTGTATTAATGAAAAAAGGCCTTCTGCTTAAGAAACTAGGAGAAAGGAAGAAAATAATAAAGATTTGAGGATATATAAGTGAAATAAATAATAGAAAAATAATTTTAAGAAATCAACAAAGCCTATTGCTGAATGCAAAGTAAAACCCAATCCAGGCTCTTCGCCCCATAATAGCCCTGTCAGATACATGTCTGTCATCAGCAAAGAGACATCAAGACTGTAGGAGAAGACGTGAGAGTGGCATTATGTCCATGAACAGCATTCTCAATGCCTCTCTCTTTCTCCACCAATCCTCTGTGATAATGAAATAACAGAGCAACAGAAGAGAACAACATTATAGCCCAAATGACCTAAAAAGCAAGCAAACCCTATTACAAGAATGAAATAATGGGTAGACCTGAGCATTACCTGTCACTCTGGATGTGGCAGAAGTACACTTATTTTTTACAAGAAAAAAGGAGACACACATAATCTGTAGATATTTTTTCAGAGGTATTTTATTTTGGAGAATGGAATATGAAAATAAAATTAACGTGCCTCATTTTTTCAAATCAACAAAATTAAATTTGTAAAATGATCAATATTTACAAACGTTTATCTAGATTGACTAAGAAGAAAAGAGAGGATTCATATTATTAAAACTTACGATAAAAGAAGGGATCTCACTGCCAAACTTAGAGAAAAAAATTTAAAGATCATAAGAAAATAATGCAAACAGTTGTATAATAACAAACTGGATAACATAGATGAAATTATCACATTTCTGGAATGACATAAACTACCAAAACTGACTCTAAAAGAATCATTAAAATCTAAAAAGTTCCATAATAAGTAAAAACTTAAATTAATAATTTAACCCACAAAGAAAAGTCCAAGTCAGTTGGCTTCATTGGTCATTTGTGTTATGTGGTTAAAGAATTAACCACAATCTTTCATAAATTCTTCCCCAAAAATAGAAGATGTGAGAACATCCTCAATTAATTATATTTGAGGATTATTACCAAACCAAACCAAAGAAATAATAACAAAGAAGAACTACAGACCAAGTCCCCTATAAATATTAGTGTAAAACTTCCAAACTGCCAGCCAAGTTCAGTCACATTAATGATTATGTATCATGACTAAGTACTAAGTGAGATTTATCTCAGGATTGCAAATTTGGTTCAACACATGAAAATCAATCAATGTGATATTCCATTTTAAAACAATGAAGAGCTAAAAGCATACAATCATCTCAATAGGTCAAAGAAAAGCATTTGATGCAACCCATCACCCTTTCAAATGAAGGCCATCTATAAAAGACTTTGCCACATGAGGCCATTGTTTTGGTCAGTATTCTCACTGTAATCCAAAACAGCTGAACACATGATGTAGAGGAAGGAAGATTCATTTGCTCAAAGCTCTAGAGATTTCAGAGTTTCAATCCATGTCAGGCTGAGTCTGTGGAGCTCAGGGTATGGCAGCAAGAAGCAGAGAGATCAAGAGAGCAAATCCTCTGCTCTCACATCAAGGAGGCCAGAAGCAAGAAAGAGCAAGCAAACAAGAGGATTCAGAGAAACAAGCATAATCCCTAAGACCACATTCCCAGGAACTTACCTCCGCTAGCCACATCCCACCTCCCTAGGATGCCACCCAATAAACCCATCATAATTGATTTATCCACTGATGAAATTATAACCCTCATGACTTAATTATATTAACTCTGAATATCAATATACAAGCTCTTCAGGGAATATTAATCATAACAGTCATAATAGTCATCTACAAAACACAAACTGCTAATATATCTAATTGTTGAAAACTAAACGATTTCTTCTAAAATCAGGAACAAGATTAGAAAACCCATTCTTGCACTCTATTCTCACTGTGCTGCGACTTCTAGCTCTGGCAGTGAGGCAAGGGGGAAGAAATAAAATGGCATGTAAAAGAGTCGACATCACTAGTAAAAAGCAAAACCCAGTGAGATAAAAATGCACATAGACTAGGAATGCTAAAATCAAAAGGACATGCAATGACAAGTTTTAGCAGGGGAAATTTGAGCCTCATATATTGCTGGTAGAAATTTAAAATTATGCAGTTGTCCTACTGTTTTTCTATTGCCATAACAACTGTCTGGCAATCTGGTGGAACACACTGTAATCCCAGCATTTGGGAGGCTGAGACCAGAGGATCATGGTCTCAGGAGGATTGAAGTTTCAAGGACAGTCTCAGTAATACAGCAAGACTCTCAACAACCTGGTGAGACCCTGTTTCAATAAAAAATATAATTTAAAGAGGGGTTGGGTGAGTAGCCCATATTTAAAATGCCCCTGGGTTCAATTCCCAGTACCAAAATAAAAAAGAATAGAAGTTTATTTGGCTCCTGATTCTAGAAATATGAAAGCCCAGGAACATGGCACCAGTGTCTGCCCGGCATCTGGTGAGGCCCATTGCTGTATCATGACATAAGATATCACCTAGTAAGATGGAGCAAGTGTGTTATCTCAGACATCTCTTCTTCTTTCTTAAAGCCACTAACGCCATCATGCTCTCCCCACCGTGACCCCATCTCAACCTAATTATTTCTCAAAGACCCCACCTCCTACTATTAGCATATGCACTGAGGGATTAATTTTCCAACACATGGTCTTTCAAAATATATTCAAACTGGGCATGGTGGCGTATGCTTGTAATCCCAGCATTTGGGAGGCGGAGACCAGAGGATCGTGGTTCAAGGACAGCCTCAGCTACTTAGTGAGGACCTCCACAACTTAGTGAGACCCTGTTTCAAAATGAAGAATAAAAAAAGGGCAGGGGGTATAGCTCAGAGGTCGAATGCCCCTGGGCTACATCCCCAGGCCTGCAATAATAATAATAATAATATTTTCAAATCATAGCAGCAACAACTTTAAAAAAAGTGTATCATATCTTCAAAAAGTTAAAGATAGGGTTACCCTTTGACCCAACAACTCCATACAACTCCCTACATAGCCAATAAAATTGAAAACTAAATCCACATAAAAACTTACGGAGAAAAGTAATAACAGCATTATTCAAAACAACCAAGAAAGAAATGGTCCAGATGTCCATTAATTTATAAGTGGATGGATAATAGGTGGCATATCCATACAATGAAATATTATTCATCAATAAAAAGGAGTGACTAATACATGTTACAATGTGCATATAACCTTAAAAGCTTTATGCTAACTGAAAGAAACCTGATACAAAGTGGTCATGTATTTAATATTCCATTTACATAAAATGTACAGATTAGGCAAATCCATGAAAACAGAAAGTAGTTTACAAGACCTAGGAGGTAGAGAAGATGGAGAGAACTGCTAATGGGTGGAAGCTTTCTCTTTCAAGTGATGAAAATATTCAAAAATTAGAGAATAGTAATGGTTGCAGAACTCTGTGAATTATAACTTAATAATATATTACTTAAAATTTTAAATAAATAAATAAAATACATCTGGCTTCCTCCAAAAATAGATTTCCGATGTCCAAAGTTATATAGAAGACAAAAGAGCTGAGAAATACACTTTTTTTTTTTTTTTTTTTTTTTTTGGTGTTACTGGGGTTCCTGGAAGCCCTTCTACCTCCAGGCTACACTCCCAGACCTATTTTTACATTTTTATTTGGAAACAGGGTCTCCTAAGCCAGCGCGCGCAGCTGGCTTCGAACATGCGCGATCCTCCTGTCTCTGCCTCCCAAGCGCGAGGATTACAAGCACCCGGCTAGAAATACACTATTCTTAATCAGTCCCAGTTTAATGAATATTTTATTGTGCTATCTCTATCTCTGGGAAAGAAGTTGGAAAAGATCAATAGTACGATGTACTCCATCCCTAAAATCCCTCCTCTATCTTACAAGTTAGTGTAGAAAGATTGTATATATACTTTATTAATATTTATATTCATGTATATACTGTGTAAAACAGACTTCAGTGATTTTTACAGGAAATTGGAATTAAGAGCCAACTCCCTGAATTTTGTGTGAAGATCCTATGTCCAATGCAGCTAGACAAATTATTCTCAGAAACCATTCAGTTGGGAAAAAAATTTAAAAAAATCCCACCACTGTTATCAGAGTGGCCATCGTGGACCAACACCAGTGCCTCGCCTCTCACATTCTGGGTATGAGGGAACAAAGCAACTCACCACCCCATCACACACTTCTACAGTCTGCTTTATAAAAGCAACTCCAGGATCCTAGAGTGATGGACTATGCTCAATGGCCAAGTCAGTAACAGCTCAAGTAATATCAATGCAACTGTCTGATCACTGTTTCCCAAATGTTAACTTTGTAAGGTGTCAATTTCTACGATTCTACAGAACAAAGAAAAGCAAGGCAGTGGGAAGTATAGGGGGCCATTCAAATGTTCACAGGCTTTAACTAGGTACTAAATATGTGTTCTGTGTACGCTGATGAGGGACAGGCTTTTAGTTTTTAGAATAAAGCAAACAAAAATATAGCTATTTCAGAGCTGATGATACCTTACAGATCATTACAACCTCCTTATTTTATAAAACTAGGAGTTGTGCTAAAAAAAAAAAAAATCAGGCATGATTCATGTCCACAGTTCATTGAAGATGTTGGACTTAAGTGCAGGTTTCTTGATTTATCTGTCATGTTTTGGCAGTTTCTTTTATTTGGGCTTTTACTTTTTTGTTTTGGGGACTGAACCCAGAGTGGTTGGCAGTTTTATTTCTACCTTTCAGAGAGATTGCAAATTGACTTGAGAAAGTTTCCCCACCTTCCTTAACAACACAAAGGGTGTAACACATAGGTAAATGCTACATGAAGAAACTTACATTTTCCTCTTGAGACTTTCCTTAAATTATTTAGACAATCTCGACACTATGAAATATGGTTTGTTGTTAGTCTAAAATGATCTCCTTGGATGGAGGCAGGGTGACTATCTCAGAGATAGGACTCGAGAAGTCAACAAAGGTTACTGGGTAATGCCTCTCTCCAGAAACCAAGAACTGCACCTTATACATGCATCTTGTTTCTTCTTCTGTTCCTTTTTTACTACTTTTTTTTTTTTTTTTTGGTACTAGGGATGGAATCCAGGGTCATTCTACCTCTGAGCTACACTCCCAGCCTGATTTTTTATTCTTTATTTTGAAACAGGGTCTCAATAAGTTTCAAAGGGCCTAAGTAGCTGACACTGTCTGCGAATCTGGATCCTCCTGTCTCAGCCTTTCAAGTACTGAGATTACAAGTGTACGCCACCATGCCTGGCTCTCTTTTGCTACTTCTAGACTCCTTTCTATTTCCCCTTGCTTTCTTCCCATCTCTCTGCTCAAAAATACAGCAGAACAGAAGGGACCAAGCCACAGCGTTGAAGTCTGACTCTTCAATATCTTTTGCTCACCCTAAACTCCCCCCTATTCTTCAAACTCCCAAAATATGGAAACAGGCTACAGCTCAATCCCTGTTTTCTATTAGTTCCATCCTCATTTATTTGAATGTCTTAGCACATTGTGTATAGACGACAATAAAAATACTAGCCAGTCTTCTCGCAATTTTCCATGAAGTAAAAATTTAGCAATAGGAGTGGAGAGGATTAACATTCTGATCCTCTATTATAGTTGTAGCAATTTTTTTTTTATTTTAAACAAATGGCAATTTGGAATAGCAATGTGTTTTTGTTTATTGTGTCAAGCTCTTATGAAAGTATTTGAGTTGGAGTTCATCCAAAATCTATAACTCACCATGTAATGCATAATTTTGCTGTCATACAGTTGCAAATTTTGACACTTATTTTGCCAGAAAACACAGGTATGAATATGAAAGAGGCTCTTTCTGCGATTTACTGCTCGGTATCCCACTAGTTCCCCGGTATTTCATTGTCAAAGCTCAACCATCCATTACTTACTAAACAGATTTGCTTGCCCTTTGTTTCTGTTCAGATTCACTTAAAATCATCCATTGAAAGATCCAATGTAAGATAATTTATTTAATTTAATTGTCAATTTATTCTAATCCTTCAACATAAAAATGCCATAAGCTACCCCAGATAAAAGAGTTCCAGAGCAAAAGTGCATATAAACAATTCGAGAATTCCTTAAAATGGCCATGGTCATAGAGATTAACAGGAATTTTTTTCCCCTACTCTTCCGGTTTTACATGAAAAGCACTCTCTCCCTTCATGCCTATCTGCCTCTGAATTTCAGTCATATAAAAGAGTCCCTGGTGAAAGCAAAATAGGTACTTTTTAAACTGAAGAAATATTAAAAACTTCAGCATTTTCTGGGTTAACTTAGTACGCTGCTTCAGTATCTGCAATTCAAATAAGTCCTCTGAGAACTTGGCCTCACCACCAGTGACGTGCTGCTGAACTGAACAGATCTCCAAAATATCCTAACAGATTTCTTTCTTGCATTGTAGAATTATTTCCATCTGGTGCTTAGATATTAAACCTGGAATATGTAAAGGCTCTCCCCTCTCACCCTGTTTGACTTCCAAATGCTGGCAAATAATGTGCATTGTCAATGAACTGAGGATTAAAATTTTGAACTTAACTGTGTAGTAGTTGTAAGATGCAAAATTTAAAGTGACAGATTTTTTTAATTGGTGGATTTTTTTTCCTTTTGATTCTAAGAACTGAAGATTGAATCTCTCTTCTCTGTAGAGGATCTTATAAGCCCTCTGTGTTAGTAAATAATAAACTTTTTCTCCGTTTTCTCCGTTTTCCTCCAAATAGAATTCATAACAAATAGTATAGGCCAGTTTTGTGAGGTCTTGTGACAGACAGTGGCCATCTAAAAACCCACATGGAATAGATGTAGCTGGGTACGTGGATGGCTATTTAGATGTATGCTTTTAGAGGTTCCCACGATCTCAGGTAATTGACAAAGACTTCTTCCTCAGAATTTTAAGCATCCTGCACAGTAACAAAAATTCATGTCTGACTTTTAAGACTGGCAACATTTTTCATAGCATCTTGACTGGAAAGCACAGAGTTACTTCTAAGAAACATAATTGCTTCCAGAAATGTTTAAACCACTAAGAGAATGTTTATATGAAATGAGCAAGTCTCAAGGAGTGAATAAACCAATTCTATGCACATGGCGATATAAAAGCCTGAGAGCGTGCACACAGAGCCTCTGAGAGAGCCATGTGCAGGACGCGATCATTATGTTTAATTTCTTTCTTCTTGTCATTAGTCTCGCAACCTCCACTCACCCCTCTCTTGCCCGCAGCGGAGAGCACATGCCTTCCAGAGCTCAGTGCCATCCAGTTCCCTCTCCAAGTCTTCATGCGGGTGTCTGTCCTCATATCCCACCATACTTTCTTCACATCATCTCTTATTTAATTGCTCCCTTTGATCTCTTTAAGCTGATCTGCCTTGATCTTCTGGAATATTTTCTGCTGTTCTGAAGAAAAACTGGACATCCTCCGTTTCTTGGCTATGAAAACATGACTGTGAGTTTCTACATAGCACATGGAACTGCTCTCACCATCTCTCCTCATGGTGATCCCATTTAACTTTTTTTTAAATATTTCAGTTGTATTTTTATATCCCACTGGTTATTTTGAAAAAAATAAATTTGTGATTGTGCTAAAATTACCAGTATTTGCATATGAATTTATTACATGGCAATGAAAGAATGCTTGTTAACATATCAATATGTAAGTATGCCAACATAAGAGAACTTTTTCCAAAGTTTTAAGTTATTCTTTCAGACCTAAGCCAACTCATACTTGACACTTAGGTCACATGTACATATAAAACAGACTTATGCCTCCACTGATCATAAGATAAACTGCATATAAGTATTTCTTTCCAGACATAATTAAAATTTTAAAGGCAAATTGGTTCAATGGGAGCAAATAAGCCGACCTCTTCATGAAATAAACTAGACCAAAAAAAAAAAAAAAGAAGAAGAAGTAGTAAATGTGCTAATGATTGAATCCACCAATCTGTCTGTCTTGCCAATCTTTTTTTTTCTTTTGCGGTACCGGGGATGGAACCCAGTGGTGGTGTACCTTCAAGCTATACCCCAGCCCTATTTTTCAGTCTTTTTCTTTTTGAAACAGGGTCTCACAGAGTTGCAAAAGGCCTCCCTAAGTAGCTGAGGCTGTCTGAGAACCAAAATCTTCTGGTCTCTGCCTCCTGAATGCTGCAATTACAAGCATGCATGCACCACCACTCCTGGCTCTTTCCAATCTTTTAAACAAACAACTGTGTACTATGAACATATATGATCTAGGACACTTCTTTTTTAATGTACTTTTATTGGTGCATTATAGACTCAAATCATAATGTAAATTGTGTTGACACTGACTTACATTATGTACATAGCGCTTGGTGGACCTCTGCCTCCCCATCTCCCCCCTCCCCAATACAGAGTACTAAGACTGACATTGATATATTTACATATGTACACATAGTTGATAGTAGTATTTCCACTGATGAACCTCAGTCTTCCTCCTCCCTTGCCTTAGACCTCTTCCCTGGCTCCACTGAGGATCCCTCTGGAATTCCAATTGCTCTCTGAGCCAGTACACTTTTAATAGAAGCATAAAACTGCTGTGGACAGGACACTTTTGAGTCCTAAGATTCCAGGGGAAGAGAGAGGTACACAGACAAGCAGCAGCACCTGCCAGGTGTCGGCCATCCACACAAACTCACTTGAGGCAGACTGGTTTCTCTAGCTCTCCCTGAGCTCAGAGGCTGACGCGGGCCTTCACATGAGATCATTTTTTTTTTTTTACTTTACTGTATTCTACTTTAATGTTTTATATGTACTTCTTTCACTATTTTGTAACTAGGGCAGAGATCAACTAGTCAAATATTTTTCTATTTATTGTTCTCCAAGTCCAACTATTTTCCACTTAAATTATTTTATAAATCAGCTAAAGAAACCAATGATGCCTAGTGCTGTAGAATCTCATCATACGTGCGTGAGCACAGGACTGAGAAGGTGACAGGTCATGGGCACCCCCAGCCCTTGACACATATTGGTACCTTAGCCAAAAGTCAAAGTCTTTCCCATAATTGGGGTCTGCAATCATGTGTTGTTTTATGGATCAAAGCTCCTAAGTTCCTAAATTTTAGCTTTGTGGAGTTTTTCCTCTCTTCTTCTGACCTTTGATTTTCTTTTCTAAAAATCCTTTTCCCTTTTTATTGGCACATTAAAATTATACAAAATGGTAAGATGCACTGCTCTATTTCCACATACACATAACACACTTTTCTATTCAAATCTCTCAGATCCCTTTCACCCATCCACAGTATACCACTGAATATAGCCACCTGTCTTGCCTTAGGATTGCACTAATGTCATCATTTCTTAGACAGCTCACAGTTCTTGAATGGGGTGGACCACATTCCAGTGAGAAACGGTTAGTGAAAACGTTTTGATCAGTTACAAATTCTCTGAAAACTGCTTCTATAATGAATGACTGGAAAATGTCACCCAGACATAGGAAGAACATAGGTTTGGCGTACCCAGAAGACCATCTCGCAGCCACCTGATCTACTTGCAAGTGCACTGAGAGGCTCCACCCCAAAATGACATTTAACTTTAAAAAAATGTTAGAGACTCACAGGAAAGGCATCCGCACAACCTTGGAAGAACAGCTAATAATCATTATATTATAACCAATAAATATTTTTAAATATCTTTAAAAGGATGAAAGTGTTAAACCCTAATTTGATCATTTCACATGTTACACATGTATTGAATGAACACACTGTATGCCTGTAAATTTTAACAATTAAAATGATAATTAAAAGCATGTTACATCAATCGGTATATAGTCACTTGAGCAACTCTCATAAACATTTGTAGGAATCTTTTAAAGTATCTCAGTACAACCAGATTTCAGTCAGTCGGACCCAGAATCCCTATCTAGAGATCTTTAAAGATCTCCAAACCAAAAAAAAAAAAAAAAAAAAAAAAGTTTTTTTTTATTAAAATAAGTGAGAAGTTTTCATAAAACTGCAAAGTGTTGTAAAATCAATTTGTAGTTTCCAGCTATGCAATATGTTATAATAAAAATTGTGGAGCTAATATTGGAACTAGACTGACCCAGGACAGGCAGACATTCTCAACATTGTGTATATGCGTTAATGGAAAATCTAAGAAAGAACCACTAATACCTTTTGCAGTTTGCAACTTTGAGTATTACAGAAGAGTACAATGAGTCTTAGCTAAAAGCAGAAGACAAAAAGAAAACTATGCTAGGAAGTGATTGATGTAATTGTTCTGTATCTTTTATCCTTTCAGAAAGCAAGGACAAAAAGGAAAGGAGAACTTAATTTCCTCTGATTAAAAGTTGCCGTTTCTTTTCTGTCTCCTTTTTTCCTTCCTCTCCCACATCTGCCCTTTGCTTTATCCCCCTCCCTTTTGTGTGATGGTGGCAGGGATTCAGAGAGGAGGTGGAGCCTGATACTTTGGGTGGTCTAGTAGAGCTTTAGTCTTTGGCTAACCTCTCCTGGAACTGGAAAGTAGCCAAGAATTTCCAGTATTAGGAAGACTTGCTTTGAAAAACTGTAGATGTACATCTGGATGCAGGTCAATATATTTTCTCTGGTTTAATTTCTTAAAAAATGAACAAATTGTCAACCAAAACAATTAATTCTACCAAACTTAAAATATACCCTTGTGTGAGTGGTTTATAATTCTAATTTGCTTTCAGTGTTCATTTATTTCAGTTTATTGTCTGACATCTCCCTTTAGCTGAGCCAGAAAATTCATGACAGCTCTCAAAAAATAACTCTACCCCACATTTATTATTTTCTCTATTCTGATATCTTACCCTCACTTATTCTCACAAAGGTTCACTTAACAAGCATTCGAGAAAAGATGGGGATTTCTTTTTTAATATAAATCTAATTCCGGGAAAGATACATAAAGTCTGTCTCACGGCTTCTCCTTTTACTTACAAAATTATGATAGAATCAGGTTAAGTTTGCATGACCAGTTATATCTTTTAATTAATGGAAGAAATTAAATTTTCTTCATTAATAGACTTACAAAGCAGGTAGGTGTTATTTTTCCCAAAAATAATTTAACAAGAGGTATGTGTCCCCTGAATTAGGATGAGGAATAGAGGGGGGAAAAAAACTTGCACAGTGAGCAAATGTTATCATGGAATTCAGTCTTATCTTTGAGGTACATGGCAAAACCTAGTGAAAATATCCACAGGAGTGAAAAAAAATGCCAACATAAGTTCAATAAAATAACCCAACTGCTGCCGGAAGACAAAGTAGTAAATCCATTAAAGCTCATCGGTGCATGTCTGGAACTTTCCAAACAAAACCCCACATCAAAGGAAAGTTTGAACACTTTTCTACAAAATCAACCAATTGAAACTAAACTAAAATTGATGCAACTTTTTTTTTTTTTTTTTTTTTTTTTTTTTTTGCTTTTTGCTTTACTAGGGCTTTGAACCCAAGGCCTCCTGTATGCTAGGCAAGCACTCTCTCTGAAGTGAGAGGAGACAATTTGTGATACTTTACTGGTTTTCTTTCTTACGCTGTTCTTGCTCCAAAGAATGTCAGGACTTTGTAAACTTCATCCAATCAGTACTGGAAAAAGTAAACAAAACTAAAAAAATAATGATAAGAACATTTTATACAAGTTAGCACAGAGGGATAAGCCTTGCTTTTAAAATGGAAAATGTTTTTAAATGATGCACAAGAAAAGGGAGCATTTCAAGTTCACGTTAGAAAGTTCATTGACAAAAAACAATCCATTTGATAGAATCTAGCCTATCTGTCCTAGAATACAATGGGGAAAAGTTAATTAAGAATTTGAGCCATAAAAGAAATAAGTTCAGGTACTACAGAATACAAGCAATTAAACTGACTATTTTCCTTATACTTTTAGAGCACAAGAGTGAACCATAGAACTTTATAAAATAAATCATCTTCAAAATAATAATAAATGGAAAATTCCCAAAATAATCAGTGTTCCTTGAATGTACTTCTACTGCAAAGGAATGTGAAGTTGTGTTTTTCTGCAAAATGCAAAAAGCCTAATTTCAATGATGATGGTTTTTTCTTATTTTTAACTGAAAAAGGAGTAAAGCTCTAACCTACTATTTAGAGTTTTTTAAGTCTACATTTGAGGAATTTTTTGTGAATGTGTATGGTGCTGGGGATGAAATCCAGGGGCCTTCTACCTCTGGGCTACACTCCCAGACCTATGTTATATTTTATTTGGAAACAGGATCTCACTAAGTTGCTGAGAGCCTCACTAAGTAGCTGAGGCTGGCTTCGAACCTGTGTGATCCTCCTGTTTCAGCCCTCTAAGTACTTGGATTACAAGCATGCACCACCACACCCAGCTTGGGGTAAATTTTGTTTTCTTTAAAATATTCAGAATAAGCTAGGAATGGTGGTGCACACTTGTAATCCCCGCGCTTAGGAGGTTGAGACAGAAGGATCACACAGATTCAAAGCCAGCCTCAGCTACTTAGTGAGGCTCTCAGCAACTTAGTGAGACCCTGTTTCCAAATAAAATATAAAATAGGTCTGGGAGTATAGCCCGGAGGTAGAAAGCCTCTGGGTTCCACCCCCAATACCACCAAAAAAAAATTCAGAGTATGTCACTAATTCTTAGTTATTAACATTGTCTATGTTTCAATATGGTAGATTAAGGACATGCACTGAATTGCAGTATCTTCTGAAATCCTGCTACAACTACAGCAAAGTTCTCTTTTTAAAGATTTAAGCCAAGAGGGAAATTCATGATGTACATTATGTTCATGATAGACATTAACAAACATATCAAAGTCAATCACTAAGCTAAATATGATAAGAAGGGAGGAGGAGGGAATGGGGCAGGAATTGGTTAAAGGCTAATTGGGTGATGTGTGCATGTATATCTCCACCATCGTGTACCCTATTAAGATGTATGACTACAAGGCAGCAATAAAAATTTTTAAACAAAGATTTAAGCCTACAAGGATATGGAAAGTAAGAAAGGAAACAATCTTAACATTTTTAACATACTTGACATTTTAACATACTTAACATTTTTTTTTTTTTTTGCGGGTCCGGGAATGGAACCCGGGGGCATTCTACCTCTGAGCTACACCCCCTGCCCTATTTTTTATTCTTTATTTTGAAACTGGGTCTCACTGAGTTGCAGAGGGCCTCACTAAGTAGCTGAGGCTGTCCGCGAACCGTGATCCTCCAGGTCTCAGCCTCCCGAATGCTGGGATTACTAGCGTGCTCCACCACGCCTGGCTCATACTTAACATTTTTAATGACAAGTATGAGAGAGAATGGGAGAGAGAGAGAGAAATGGCAATTTCCTCTCAACAGCAATGGGAAAGCATGAGTCATACTATAGGAAATACAAAAAGCATGAAAACTAGGAGCAGAAAGTGCATCCAGAGCTTGGATATGAGGTAGGGTGATAATAAAATAAGGAGGTCCAGGAGAAATCTCCTTAAAACACAGTGAGCATCAATATACTCCAGGCGACTCTAGCTTGCTCATGAACTGCACTACTGATACACTCACAGAATGATGAGAAGTTTTTTTTCTGAAAATGGCAAAAACAGTAGGAAAGCCAAGTACAGGGGTGCATGCCTACAATCCCAGTGATTCTGAAGGCTAAAACAGGATGATAGCATGTTAGAGACCAGCCTGGGATACTTAGGGAGATCTGTGTCAAAGTTTAAAATATAGCTGGGCGTGGTGGCGCACACTTGTTATCCCAGCATTGGGAGGCTGAGACCAGAGGATCACCGTTCTCAGACAGCCTCAGCTACTTAGTGAGGCCCTCTGCAACTCAGTGAGACCCTGTATCAAAATAAAGAATAAAAAATTGGGCAGGGGGTGTAGCTCAGAGGTCAAATGCCCCTGGGTTCCATCCCCAGACCCGCCAAAAAAAAAAAAAATTGCTTAAAATATACAAAAGGCTGGGGAGTAGCTCAGTCGTAGAGTGTCCCTGGTTCAATCCACACTACTACAGAGAGAGGAATTCCATTTCCTGTAATTACTTTAAAAATCATTAAAGATTAGAGCATGAAAGAGCAAAAATGTATTCTTTCTCAGTTTTTGAAGCCAAAAGTCTAAAATCAGGGGGAGATTCAAAATGGTGCCTGCAGGACACAGCGCATCTCAGTAGCTGAAATAAATAAAATTCAACTACCAAGAAAGCAGTGTCTTGACAAATAAAATAAAGCTCACAATCCAAAACAGAAACAAGAACGAGGGTGGAAGGAATCCAGTACTCTGAACTGCAAGATCCACTACAAAAAGCCCGAGCACGTGACTTACCTGGTGTGGATGCGGCCAGGCCACCAGTACCATCTCAGGCCACTGGCCCAAACTGCAAGTACTGGTGCCTGCACTGTGGCCTTTGGCGCTGCAGGTCCAAGAAAAGAAAGAAAGCAAAATGAAATATTGAAATGTTATCTTTAAGTCATCAAAAGCTTGGTATCAGACAAATGAAACTGTTATGTGAGATTATCAACATTAATATTGGATAAATTGCTATAATACTAGATGTCAACCACTAAGCCAAGCATGGGAAGGAAGGATGGGGAGGGAACGGGGTGGGGATCGGGTAGAGGCTAACTGGGCGATGTGTGCATGTACGTCTACAAAAGTATTATTTTTATCCCATTATGATGTATGAATACAGTGCACCAATAAAAAAAAAACTTTAAAAAAATAAAATAAAAAAGAAAGCCAAAAAAAAAAAGAACATAATCTAAAAACTTGAAGTGCAGAAAGCGGCCACAGAGCTCCAACATCTTAAGCAAACGGCACCACATTACAGGGACACAGAAAAAGATCCAAAGCCCTGCGATCACCAGAGGAACCCTCCAGAGACTGGGAGCAGAACAGTCAGGTAGCCATTTGAGTTACTCTGTACTCGACAGAAGACTGCCCAGAGCAGCCTCAACAACCCAGTGGGCTAGTCCACTTAGAACCTCCAGAGATGCAGGGAATGTGCTCAAGGAGTGGGACCTGCACAAGGTCACAGGGGTTGCTCCAAGACTATAGTGAACACCCTCCGCCAGTGCCGGTAGAGAAGCAAAGGCACAGAGCAGAGGGCCTGAGCCCTGGGCAGAGAGTGCAGAAGCCTAAGGTTGTGCAGAGCACAAGGTGGGAAAATACAGAATCCTAAACTTACAAGAAATCATTAACAGTGACACCCAGTACCCTGACACCTAAACACAAAGCTGTCAGAGGTGAGAAAGGGGCACAAATGTTCAGCGAGTGGGTTCAAAAACTAACAGTAGGTTATAGAGCAAAAGAGACATTGGAATATACTCCAGAATCTACCACAATGAACAGAAATACAGATATTATATGGGCCCGCCCCTATATGCACAAATTAGTAGCACAGTTTTTTTTTCTTTTATTTTCTGTTTAGTTTGTTTTGTTTTTCTCTCACAGTGTTGCTAGTTCTTTTTATTTTATTTTTGTCCTTTATTTTTTTTTTCTTTATTTTTTTCTTATTTTTGGTCTGTTTTCTTTTTTTGGTTTTTTTTCCTTTGATTTATAATTGTTAGTTTTTGTAACTTCTTTTGGTACTTTATTCATATTTGTTTGCTCCTTTCCCCCATTCCTTTTACAAACTTCCTCACTCTAGCCTATCTACTCTCTTCTCTCAAAATTTTTCTTTTGTCCCCTTACTGTATCTCCTTGTTTTATATTCAAGATACTTCATATCTCCATATTTAAATACTCTACTAACTACAAAAGTCCTACTATCTAACCTTCTCTCATTCTTAACCAGATACTACCTTATTATACTTAAATCCTTACTCAACCTAATCAGATCCTCTGTTTTATCTGACTCCTGTACCAGCTCCTTACCTATTACTCAACCCTTAACATTGAAAAAGGCACTACTTAACTGCTGACACCTCTAAATTCCCACTACTAAGATTGGATCAGACATAATACCCACAAAAGACAAGATGCCAAGACATCAGAAAACAAGCCTGAGTACCCTGAAAATATGAGAACTAGGAACAGTGGAGAAATAAGATTAATCACAAATACTGACCTATAAGAAATGAAAGAAGGAGAATTCTGAATCTTGATCTTCAATATGATGAAAGGCCTCAAAGCAAGTTTACAGAAAATTAAAAGGTAAATGGGTACACTAAGAAAGAATCAGAAAGATGTCTGAAATGAAAGAAAAGAGTCAATAAATGAAATGAAGACAACAATAAAAAATTCTGGAAGACTAGAGGAAATGGAAAATAGAGTATCACTGTTAGAAGACAGTTCATTCAAAACTGAAAGCATAGTCAATAGCATATAGAAGTCATTACAGCAACAAAACTTAAACATTCAATAACTATGAGACAACATGAAAAATCCTAAATTATGGATAAAAGGCATTGAATAAGAGATAGAGGTACAGACCAATTATTTCTCTTCAGAGAAATAGTTTCAGAGAATTTTCTAAACATGGAAAGAGACTTGGAGTTACACATTCAAGAGACATACAGAACACTGTTAAGACAAGATCAAAGCAGGACCTCCTCAAAATGACCAACATAGGGGCCAAGGAAAGAATCTTAAAAGCAGTGAGAACAATCACAATTTGTTCTAGAAAACGAAAGAGATGGAATTCTCCCAAATTCCTTCTATGATGCCAGTATCATATTAATACCAAAACCAAATAAATATAACTCAAGAAAACTATAGACCAATATTCTTGATGAACGTAGGTGCAAAAATTCTAAACAAAATACTAGCTATACGCATTCAAAACCATATTAAGAGAATTGTACACCACAACCATTTCTGGGTTTCATTCGAGAAAAGCAAGGCTGGTTCAACATATGCAAATCAATACACTTTATTCACCTCATAAATAGAACTGAGAAAAACAACCACATAATCATATCAATAGATGCTGAAAAAAGCACTAGACAAAATCTAACACCCATTCATGTTAAAACACTGTAAAAAATTGGAATAGAAGGAACATATTTCAGCCGGGTGTGCCAGCACATGCTTGTAATCTCAGCATTTTGGAGGCCAAGACAGAAGGATCTGGGTTCACAGACAGCCTCAGCTCCTTAGTAAAGTTCTTTGCAATTCAGTAAGACCCTATTTCAAAATAAAAAATAGGGCTTGAGGTGTAGCTTGGAGGTAGAATGCTCCTGGGTTCTATCCCCCGTACTGCAAGAAAAAAAGAAAAGAAAAGAAAAAGGAACGTATTTCAACAGCATTAAGGCAATATACAATAAACCCAAAGACAACATCATATTGAATGGGGAAAAACTGTAAGAATTTTCTCTAAAGTCAGAAACAAGACAAGGATGCCCACTATCACCACTCCTTTTCAATATAGTCTTCGAGATTCTTGCCACAGCAATAAGACAAAAGAAGGAATTCAAAAAGGAAGAGAAGAATTAAAACTATCCTTATTGTAGATGACATGATCCTTTATCTAAAAGACCCAAAGAACTCAAGCAAAAGACTACTCTAGTTAATTAACCAATTCAGCAAAGTTGCAGGATACAAAATGAATCTAAAGAAATCAGTTGCTTTTCTATATGCCAACAATGAATCCACAATGAAAGAAATAAGGGAAACAATTTTATTCACTATAACCTCAAAACCAATAAAATACCTAGGAATAAATATAACCAAAAATGTAAAAGACCTCTACAATGAAAACTATAAAACATTAAAGAAAGAAACTGAAGAAGACCTTAGAAGATGGAAAGATCTCCCTTGTTCATGGATAGGCAAAATAAATATTATCAAAATGGCCATTCTAGCCTGGAGTGATGGCACACGCTTGTAACCCCAGCATTCAGGAGGCTGAGACCTGAGGATTGTGGTTCACGGACAGCCTCAGCTACTTAGTGAGGCCCTCCACAACTTGGTGTGACCCTGTTTCAAAAAAAAAAAAATAGGGCACAGGGTTTAGCTCAGAGGTTGAATGCCCCTGGGTTCCATCCCCAAACCCACAAAAAAAAAAAAAGTCCATTCTGCCAAAAATTATCTACAGATTCAATGTAATACATATCAAAATACCAAACATTCTTCATAGACCTAGAAAAACAAGTCATAAATTTTATATGGAGAAAAAAAAGACAGAGAATAGCCAAAGCAATTCTAAGCAATGAGAACCATGCAAGAGGCATCATGATCCCTGACTTCAAATTATACTACAAAGCAACACTAGTAAAAATAGCATGATATTGGCACAACAACAGGCATACAGTCCAATGGAACAGAATAGAAGATACAGGAACAAACCACACACCTATAGTCAATTGATCTTTGACACAGGGGCCAAACTCATACACTGGAGAAAAGACAACTTTTTAACAAATAGTGCTAGGAGAACAGGCTATCCATTTATAGAAAGGTGGAACTAAATCCTTACCTCTCACCATGCACAGGAATCAACTCGAAATGGATCAAAGACTTGGAAATTAGACCAGAGACTGTGAAGTTATTAGAGGAAGGAATAGGCTCAACACTCCTATATATAGACACAGGTTGTTAGGATAAGCAGCCCAGTCATGCCAAAGATGGCGCCTCTCTGGCTTCTTTTCCGGATTATGCTGCCTACCTCATAGCCCATCAAAGGGGACCACGGGATGCCCAACAACCAGTCCCCTGATAACACACTCACTGGAGTATGAACCACTCAATTAGTAAATGCCCCGTACTTCGTGTGATCTTCTGCTGTGAGCGGAAGCCCCCTCTTTTACAAAAAATCCCCAGCTGCCTGATATAAAAGGGAGCTGGGCTTTCTTAATAAAGTTTTTGCTTGCTTGCTTGCTTGCTTGCTTGCTTGCTTGCTTGCTTGCTTGCTTATCTCCAACAGCTGGCCTTGGGTTTTTTCTGCGCCGGACTTTCACTTTCACAGGTAGTAACTTTCTCAATAAGACCTCTAAAGTGTAGGAAATTGGGAGTACTAGGAATACCAGAGGGACCCCAGGTAATGGAGGGGAAACGTCAGCAAAGCTAGAATGAAAGGTAGGAGAGGAAGAAGGCTGAGGTTGATTAATGGGGGAGCTACATTCAAATATGTATATAGGTATGAATATAGCATGGTCAACCTGGACACTCATTGTTGTGAGGGGGAAAGAAAAGTAGGGGTGAGAGTACACCAAGCACAGTCTGAATGTATGCCATTTTCAATATAATTTACATAAAAATTAAAAATAAATAAAAATAATAAAATAAAAATAACTAATTTTTAAAATCTAAAATCTGTTTCACTAAATCAAATTCAAAGTATTAGAGGGCCCCATTATCTCCAAAGCTATAAGGAATAATCTATCTGATCTTGCTTTTTCTAACTCTAGTAAATGACAACATTCTACTGACTGCATAGCTCCAAGCTCTGCCTCCAAGGTCACACAGTTTCCTTCACTTCTGTGCTTGTCAAGTCTCCCTCTGCTTCTTTTTTATAAGAATGCATGAACTTAGATCCCACCCAGAGAATCTGGTACAATCTTCCTAACTAAAGATTTCTAATCATATATGCAAATACCCTTATTCCTTATAAGATAATATTTTTAGGCTTCAAGGATTAAAACTTGACAACTTCAGGTGACTTTTATTCAATCATATAGCCACTTATGGTAGCTGTGTGCTAACTATGCCTTGGCATCTTTAAAGCAGATAGCCTCTGAAGTAGTTTGAATAAAAGCTACCTGGAGACATGGCAGAAATCATGAAAACAGACAAAAAAAACAAACAAACAGTGCTACTTAGTACTAACAGGCAATACAGGGAGAGAAGCTTACTTTTTGTAGTATTTGAGAGATAAGACAAATGGAAACAGTCAAAGAACGTGAAAGTGCATATGAAAATTTTAAAACAGCAAAGAAAAACTCATAAGACAATCTATCTGGTCAGTCCATTAAATATAAACACAGCAAAGAAGCCATTTTTCTGATCTACAAATCCCAATTTCAATTCTCATGTGCCCATCCTCAGAAAAGTGACTGTAAGTTCCTACTTCACACTAAAATGGAGTGACAGAAACCAGATTTACACTTCTACATAAAACAAAGAAGCAAACATGATGAAATAATTGGAGCAGCCATTTTCGAGACCCCGGACATCAGGCAACAGAGGCAAATCACAGCACCGCCCCATCTCACAACCCTGAGAGAGTTTACAGGACAAGGCAGAGTGAAGGAAGGCTCAGGTGAAGCCCTGCAACTGCAGGAGCTAAGGGAACAAGAGGTGAGATCCCAGGCATATGAAAGCAGCGAGATTAGCAAGACAGCTTCAGAAAGGACGTTACAGTGGACTGTGGTCCACCAATACTGATCAGTGCAGTAATGAAGAAAATAACCAAGAAAAATGGAGAGAACACTCAAAAGAATAGTGTTAACAGTGTACAGTTCTCAAACAGGGATGGTAATAAGGCCTGTTCCCACCAGCTGTCTGGAAGACTTAATTATTCACAGGCATTGGATAAAGTATACAGATGGGTCTTTTCTCTAGAGTGAATATTACTCCAGTCCCACCTAACAAATCTTAAAAGCAAAAGCCCAAAGGATCAAACTTCATGCCAAGAAAAGCTCAAGAATATTTATAGAAAACAAAAACGTAGAGTATCCAACAAAGGAAAATTCATTATATCTAGTATCCAGTCAAAAGTTACAACGCAGGCAAAAGAAAGAAAAATATGACTCATAATGAGGCCATAGAGCAATCGCCATAAGCTGACTCAGAACTGATACACATGTTGTAATTAGCAATTACCTTGAAAATGTTATTATAACTTTATCCTATATATCCCAAAAGTTAAGTCGAGTCGTAGGGGATTTTTTTTAAAACACAAGCATCTAAAGTGCATTGTTCCTACCAGAAAATTTTTCTGGATAAGATTAATGGCAATGTAAAAATGTATGGGAAAATAACAGTAAAACATGAAGATACAATAATAGAAACTATCTAAAATGAAATACAGAGTTAAAAAGGAAATAAACCAAAAAGCATCCATTAGATGTGAGAAAACATTGAGCAGTGTTTGAATAAGTAACTGCCAAAACTTCAAAAATAAAAAAGTTATAAGAGCTATGAATCCACAGTCTAATATGTTCAAAGAATCCTAAACAAAAGAAACATGAAGAAAAATATCTGGGAGTATATCTCAATAAAATTATTTAAGCAGTATATGTCTTGTTGAAAAGAAAACAATAAAACAATATGTTTAATATATTGAGGGAGGGAAAACTGTCAACCTATAATTCTATCCCCAGAGATAATAACTTTGAAAAATAAAAATAATAATTTTAGGAGTCTTTTTCTATCTCTGTGATGAATGGCATTGACATTTTGATAGGGATTACACTGAATCTGTAGTTCACTTTTTTCAAATTATACTACAGATCTGTAGTAACAAAAACAACATTGTTTTGACACAAAAAACAGACACATAAATTAATGGAATAGAATAAAAGATACAGATGCAAATCCTCACACTTATGTCCAATTGATTTTTAACAACAACAACAAAAAAAAAAAGCCAAAAACATACACTGGAGAAAAGACAGCCTTTGCAATGAATGGTGCTGGAAAAACAAGATGTCCATATGTAAGAGAATGAAATTAGACCCTTAGCTCTCATTCTCCACTAAAGTCAACTCAAGATGGATCAAAGACCTAGAAATTGGACCAGAAACCTTGTAACTACTAAAATAAAACTTAGGGAAAACTCCCCAACCTATTGGCACTGATAGAAACTTTTTCAATAAACTCCAAAGCTTAGGAAAGAAAACCTAGAATTAATAAATAGGATAACATAGAACTAAAAATCACGTGTACTGCAAAAGAAGCAATCAAAGAATTTAAAAACAATGCCTACAGAATGGGAGAAAATCTTCAACTACTCTGATAGAAGACTAATATCTAGAACATATAAAGAATGCAAAAAAAAAAACCAACTCAACCCCCCTCAAAAAGGGCAATGAAACTGAATAGATACTTCTGGAAAGAAAAATGTAAATGGCCAACAAATATACAAAAATGTACAATATTTTTTGCAATCAGGAAAATGCAAATCAAAACTACACTGAGATTCTGTCAAACTTCAACTAGAAGGGCAATAATCAATAATAAAAATCATAGTAAATGCTGAGAAGGTTGTGTGGAAAATGGAAACTCTTACACACTGTTGATGGGATTGTAAACTAGTACAACACTATGGAGATCAATGTAGAGATTCCTCAAAACATTAGTAATGTGATCACCCAGCTATATCACTCCTTGGAATTTCTCCCAAATAATTAAACCAAAATACTCTAGTAATACATACATATTACTCATGTTCATAGCAGCACAATTCACAATAGCCAAATTATGGAACCAGACTAGGAGCTCATCAACAGATGAATGGGTAAAGAAAATGTGCTATATATAGGTAATTTAGTTTTAGTTTGCCATATAAAAGAACAACTCTGTCAGTTGAAGGAAAATGAATAGGACTAGAAAATATGCCAAGTGAGACTGCCCAATCTCAGAGCTAAGGGCCATATGTTTTCTGTCATATGTGGGAGCTAGGGAGAAATAGGACACAAAAGAGACTTCAGATAAATGAATAGCGACACCAATAGAATAGGGGAAGGGGGTTAGGGGAGGAAGGTGGCAAGAGGGAAAAGATATATTGATGAATGAAACAGTTCAAATTATGGAGTGCCCATATATGAAGCTATCACTATCAATCTTACTAAATGTATGGAGCGAGGAGGTAGGGAGATCTAGAGGGAAATACATCAAGTTGTATGTGTATGTACATTTGTATCACTTTGACTCTATTATGTACAATTAAAGTGCACTAACAAAAGTATATATAAAAACATTGAAGAAAATAAAAATGAGTAAAACAAAATTTAAAAATACATATTTTTAATCAACCAAACACCATGACAATCCATCACCAACATATCCTCAAAAACTTAAATTGAGCCGGGCATGTTGGCACACTCTTGTAATCCCTGCGCTTGGGAGGCAGAGACAGGAGGATCGCGTAGGTTCAAAGCCAGCTGCGCTGGCGTAAGAGACCCTGTTTCCAAATAAAAATATAAAAATAGGTCTGGGAGTGTAGCCCAGAGGTAGAAGGGCTTCCAGGAACCCCAGTACCATAAAAAAAGAAAACTTAAATTGAGAAAATTTCTAATGCTTGAAAACTAAAAAAAAAAAAACTTGTTAATAATTTATAAGTCTAAAAAATAAAAGAAAAATAAAATTTATTTTAATGGGATGAAAGTAAAATCACAATATTTATTTTGTCAAATTATCCTCTCCCCAATTTGTATGTTGAAGTTCTAACCCCCAGTGTTTCAGAACTTAGCTCATTTGAAAACAGGATCATTACAAGTGTTATTAGTTAAGATGAGAGCATACAGGACAGGATAGGCCCTAAATCCATTATGGCTGGTGCCTCTGTAAAACAAGAAAAGAGAGGTTTTAAGATGGCACCAGCCCTCACCCACTCTTTCCCAAAGGACCAAAGCAATTAAGTGTAAAGCTGCATTTTGAGGTAAGTGGTGGTCAGGAACTGGAACCTTGTGATGTTCAGAGATGAGGGATAATGATGTTGTAAGAAAAACAAAATATCCTGCCACCCAGGCTGCACAGCCAGGAAAGGGGGTCTCCTCCTACAGGAGTAAGGGTGAAAGAGAGAAGCCCCCAAAACTGTATCAGCATGAATGCTGGTAATCCTAGCTATTGGAAAGCTTCACTATCCTCATAGGCTTGCAGCATTCTTGGATAAATAACCTGAATCCGCATAGCACCCCTGTTTTGTAAATGGGTTTCACATTATCTTCCAGTGAATCTCTAAGGTGCTATAGTCAGAGCCATCATGGAAGGGGTTTATGATCTGGATCTGGACTGATGGTCATCATCCCTTCCTATTTCCATCTCTGGGACTACACAGACATCCTATTGCACTGGTTCAGTGATTTGCTCCCTTGTGAACCAAACACAGCTCAGTAGAGAGACCCCAACTCAAACCAGCTGGGATTTTTGTACTGTAGGAGTTGGGCATCATGACACAATCCCAATCAAAACTCTAGCAAGGGTTTGGGAGCGAATTATAAGCTGATTCTAAAATGCATAAGAAAATAAAAAATGATCTAAAACAGTCAAATTGATTATCCACATTCAGAAGAAAGAAACAAGACCTCTATCTCTCACCTGTTACAAAATCAACTCAAAATGGATTAGATTTGAATGTTAGTCCTGAAACTATAAAACTACTAGAAGAAAACATAGAGGAAAATTGCAGGTTATTGGAACTAGCAAGGATTTTTTATAAGATACCATAGGCATAGAAAACAAAAGCAAAAATAGACAAGTAGGATTATGTCACACTTGAAAGCTTCTACACAGAAAATAAAAAATCAAGAGTGAAGAAACAACCTAGAGAATGAAAGAAAATATTTATAAACTATACATCTAATAAGCAGTTGGTGTCTAGAATATATAATGAACTTCAAAGTCAATAGCAAAAAATGAAAAATAGACATCAATGGAAATAAATAAACATATTTCAAAAGAAAACATACAAATGACCAACAGGTACATGAAAATATGTTCAACATTACTAATTATCAGGTAAATGGCAATTCTAAAGTACTGGCAAACATGTGAAAAAACAGAAACGCTTGTAAACTATGAGTGGAATATAAATTAGTAAGCCATTATGGAAAAAAGTATGAAGGTTTTCAAAATATAAAAATAGAGCTCTCAGATGTTCCAGCAATCCCACTACTGGGTATGCATAGCCAAAGAAAATTAAATCAGTCTGTCAAAGACATATTTTCACTTCTATGTTCATTACAACACTATTTACAACAGACAGGAAATGGAAAAAATGTGTCTATCAAATAGCAAACAAATAAAGAAGATGGAGCATTTATATAATATATATATAATACTATTCGGACATTAAAAAAAAAAGAATAAAGTCGCCAGGCATGGTGGCACACACTTGTAAACCCAATACTTGGAGACTGAGACAGGAGGATCGCAGTTTGTGGCCAGCCTCAGCTTCTTAGTGAGGCCCCCAGCAACTTAGTGAGACCCTGTTTCAAAATGAAAAATAAACAAACAGGACTAGGGGTGTGTCTCAGAGGTAGAATGCCCTGGGTTCAATCCCCAGTACCGAAATAAATAAATAAATAAATAAATAAATAAATAATGAAAAAATAAATCCCTGTCATTTTTTATAGTGTGGATAGAACTGATTACATTAAGTAAAATAATCCAGGTCCAGAAAAGAAAATAGTAAATGCTTTCGTTCATATATAGAATCTAAAAAGTTGACATCCTGGAAGAGGAAAGTAAACTTGTAGTTAATAAAGGCCAGGAAGAGGGGAGTTGGCAGGGAAAGACTGATCAATAGGCATTAAGTTACACTTAGAGAAGAACAAGATAAATAAAGAAAATGGAGCATTTATATAATATATATATAATACTATTCGGACATAAAAAAAGAATAAAGTCACCAGGCATGGTGGCACACACTTGTAAACCCAGTACTTGGAGGCTGAGACAGGAGGATCGCAGTTTGTGGCTATTTGTGGCAGTTGGTGTGCTATTGCATAGTAGGGTGAATAGAGGTAACAAAAAGAAGAAAAATTTTATAAATATTCTCCACTAAAAAAGAAAGTGCGTGGATGAGGAGAATGAGTGGTTAAGGTTAATATTTAGTGTGATTTAAACATTATAGAATATATATACCTGTATGAAAACATGTGGTGCTCCTTTAATACGTAGAGTTTCATTGTGTGTGTTATATGTATCAGTCAAAAATAGATTTTAAAAGATTTTTCAAAAAAAATTGGGAGGACTAACACTACATGATTTAATGACTTATAAAATCACAGTAATCAAGATAATGCTATTTAGCACCCAGAGAGACATTTAAATCAATAGGACAAATGTAAAATAATCCAGAAATAAACTCATACATACTTGGACAACGAGTTTAACAAAGACACAAGGGCGAAATTAATGGAGAAAGACTTCTTTAAACATAGTTGGAAAAATTTAATCTCTTTATGTAAGAAAAAGAACTTGGATCCACATTTCACACTTTATACAAAAATCAAGTCAAAATGAATTATAGGCTTAAATTTAACATTTACAATTGAAACATCTAGAATAAAGCGTAAAATAAATGTGGCTTTGAGTTAAGCAGTTTTCTTACATGTAATAGCAAAGTATAAACCATTAAAGTACAAATTGATAACTTTTACTTCATCAAAATAAAAACTTTTGCTCTCCATGAGACCAGTAAGTAATGAAAATATTAATAAAAAATTAAGAAGAACAATGCCCGACCTGGTGGTACACTGTAATCCCCGCACTTGGGAGGCAGAGACAGGAGGATTGCGCAGGTTTGAAGCCAGCCTCGCTGACTTAAGAGACCCTGTTTCCAAATAAAAATATTAAAAAAAATAAGTCTGGGAGTGTAGCCTGGAGGTAGAAGGGTTTCCAGGAACCCCAGTACCACCAGAAAACAAAAAAAGAAAAAGAAAGATGAACAAACTTACATCATTTGCAGGGAAATGGATGGAACTGAAAAACATTATGCTAAGTGAAATTAATCAGTCATACAAAGTAAGAAATCAGATGCTCTCCCTAATATATGGAAGCTAGGGAGAAAAAGGGTCATAGGAGGAACTCTAGATGAAGAAATAGAAACCATTGATGAGCAAATAAGTTGACCTCACCGAGGAAGATGGGAGGGAGAAGAGGGAAATTCCCTAATGCACATGATGCACATTCACAAACATATCAATCACAAAGCCAAACATGAGAAGGAACAAAGGGGGAGGGAATGGGGTGGGAACTGGGGAAGGGCTAAATGAGTGATGTGCGCATGTTTGCCTCTACCATCTTGTACTCCATTAAGATGTATCTATAGCCGGGCGTGGTGGCGCACGCTGGTAATCCCCGCGCTTGAGAGGCAGAGACAGGAGGATTGCGCAAGTTCGAAGCCAGCCACGGGTGCTGGCTTAGGAGACACTGTTTCCAAATAAAAAAAATGTAAAAATAGGTCTGGGAGTGTAGCCCGATGGTAGAAGGACTTCCAGGAACCCCAATACCACAAAAAAAAAGATGTATGACTATAATGTACCAATAAATTTTTTAAATTTAAAAATGAAAAAATAAATAAAAAATAAAAAGAATAGAAATATGATCTACATAATGGAAATGAAATTTATATATCATATATATCTGAAAGGGGAAGTATATGCAGAATATATAAGTAACTCTAAAGCCCTATAATAAGAAATTAAATAACCTAATAAAAAGATACAGGCAAGAGACTTGAGTAAGCATTTAACTAAAGAAGAAGCAGTCATTATGGGAAAGCACATGAACATACAATAAAGACATTAAAACCATGCTCAGTAGCATTAGTCACTAAGAGAAAGCAATTTAAACCACAGTGAAATATAAATACATACCTAACAGATTGGCCAAACTTTAAAAATAGTGACCATACCAAATTTTGGAAAATGGGAGAACTAGAATTTGCATTGGCTGCCAGTAGTAAGGCTGCAAAATATTAAGAATACAGTAGAAAATGAGTTTCTTAAATAGTTAAAATTGTGCCCACTGTATCATAGTCATTACTTCTTAGATATTTATCCAAGAAAAAATTTTAAACATATCCATACAAAGGCTTGTGCATGAATGTTCGTGGCAGCTTTATTTGTAATAGCCCAAATCATGAAGCAATGAAACACCCACTTTGGGCTATAATGGACTAACTCTGCTATATCCAAATAATAAAATATTAAGCAGTAATAAGGAACATTCTATTGATACATATTACATGACTGAATCTCAAACTAACCTGAATAAATTAGTCAGATTTATATTCACATACTATGTGATTCTATTTATATCAATTAAGAAAACACAACGAATGTATAGAAACAGAAAGTAGATCAGAGCTAGCCATGGTGATGTACGCTTACAATTTTAGTAGTTGTGAGGCTGAGACAGGAGGATCGTAGGTTTCGGCCAACCTCAGCTACTTAGTGAGGACTTTCGCAAGTTAGTGAGACCTTGTTTCAAAATAAGAACAAAAGCTGAGAGTGGTGGCGCACACTTGTAATCCCTGCGCTAGGGAGGCAGAGACAGGAGGATCGCGCTGGTTCGAAGCCAGCCATGCTGGTTTAAGAGACCCTGTTTCCAAAGAAAAAAATATAAAATAGGTCTGGGAGTGTAGCCCGGAGGTAGAAGGGTTTCCAGGAACCCCAAAACCACCAAATAAATAAATAAATAAATAAATAAATAAATAAGAACAAAAAACAGGGCTGGGGTATAGTTCAGAGGTGGAATGCCCCTGGATTCAATCCCCAGTATCAGAAAAAATAAAAGAAAGTAGATCAGTAGTTACCTTTGGATGATGGTCAATTATACTGAAAAATAAACCATTTACTATGGAACACAACTGGAGAGAATTTGAGGAGCATATTAATAATGATATTATAATGCTTTTTGTAAAATACATGATTTCATCTGAAAAGGAGAGACAAAGTAAAATAAGAAAAAGGAAGATACTTATTTTCTCCTGAGAAGACTAAAATAAATATAAAATTAGTGTGATAATCAGAAAAATAATCATTTTGAACCTTTCAACATAATCATTGAATCAGGAAAAATCAACATTGATGCACAAGCATGATTTATACTTTTCTGTATATCTTCTATTTTCAGTTTTTAAATTACTATCCTTTTTATTCTAATGATCTGTTTCATATTCCTCACATGCTTTTCTTTTGCATATACTCAACCTCGTACACTTCTCTTTTAATGAGCAACAATTCTAATAAAGGTGTATTGGACTATAAAGACATAGCAGCATTTTCTAGGAAAGAATTTCTGTGATATAAATGAATAATTCTAGCAAGAGTAAATAGGCTATTTACAAGTCCTGTTCTATCTGGAAAATAGCTTGGCTGTCTGTTTCAAACAATTTTCACAAATAGCGGTACGTTCATAAGAATTGCTAAAGAAAGATGCTTTTATACTATGTTTTCTCAGATTTCTGTGATAATGACTAGAATAAGTATAAAATGTTCTTCAATTTCTGTATACTCTCTAAGATGAGATTAAAGCAAAGAGACCGGTGACATTTATTCTCTATTCTTCTTGCTATTTGGGATAGCTGATATTTCTCTTTGCAATGGAAACAAAAATAAAACTAAAAAACTCAAATGTGGATAATATGTTTTTAGCAGCTAAGTATGCAGTTTGAACATTTCACCTCTAGCAGTTTTGGTATTATTTCAATTAGCTAGGGAACTACTGCTTTATATAGCTCCAGGTGTGAAAAGGAGTAAAATTCCTCCAGTGTTTGAAGTTTCTGCCAGTATTCTGCTAGGAATTTTGAATACACATCTCTTCCTTTCTCCATTTAAATCACAAAATACCTGGGGAAATTATGTCAATTATAAAGTGCTCTGTTATACTTAAAACACATCCTTAGTTTTTTTAATTAAAGTTTTATATTACTGGAGAGTTGTATTAGTCATCAGTTAAAGACTGAAACAGAAAGGCAAAATCACAAAAAAAGACTAAGATCATGCTACATATGCCTTCAACTGGGAATTATATAATTCTTAAGAAAATAATATAAACTTTAATAATCTTTTTTGGTTTTTGCAGGTTAAGGGATGGAACCCAGGGACATAAGACCTCCAAGATATACCCCTGCCCTATTTTTTAGTCATTATTTTGAAACAGACAGTAAATTGTGGAAGGCTTCATTAAGTAGCCAAGGCTGTACGAGAACCACGATCCTCTGGTCTCAGCCTCCCGAATGCTGGGATTACAAGCGTGCGCCATCACACCCGGCTCAACTTTAATAATCTTTATGTATTTATTTTACATATTTTTGTGGCCCTGGGGGTTTAACTCTGAGGTATTCTACCTCTGCGTTACACCCCCAGCCCTATTTTATTTTTATTTCAAAACAGTCTCACCACTCTCTGAGGCAGCCTTTGAACCTGTGATCCTCATTATCTCAGCCTCCCAAGTACTAGGATTACAAACATGTGTCACCATGCCCAACTACTTTTTTATATTTTAATAGGAAACTATTGTCAAAGAGAATGATACAGATTTCTCTTTTTTTTCCTATCTTTACTAGGAATATATTTCTTAATTTCTCCTTCCTATGTCTACCCAACAAAGACAGCTGGAAATTTCCTTCCAATTTAATCTAGAAAAATATATATATTTATTTGTTCAGATGCATATTGCTCTGTTTCCAGTACAGTAGTCTAATACAATTTGGTGTATTGCAATTCAACTACGACAGTAAGTTCACAATAGGCTCCACAGGTTTGGGGCTTAGTTTTCAACAAGACTCCTCTTTCCCTCCAATGCCAGCTGCAAGTCTTGAGGGGCTCCCAGGCCGTCCATACTTCTGACCAACCGACTACTACTCCAGGAATTCCCCATTACCTCCCTCAAGTTCAATGTGTTACTGAACAACTCTAAGAACTCAGGAAAGTACTACACTTATGGTTACAATTTTATTCATAAAGGATATGCATAGGAGGACAAGACGAATGAAGAGTCAAGAGGTAAGGTCAGGCAGAGGATGCAGAGCACTGGTGACATCGCCCACGGAGTCAAGGACACATCACCTTCCCAGTGCGTTGGGTGTTCAACACCTGGAAACTCCACAGTTCTCAGTGTCCTAAGTTTTTATTAGGGTTTTATTTATATAGGCAAGATTGATTAAACCCAATTTCCAAATCCCTGTCTTCTTTGAGGTCAGGCTAGCCTCTCTGGTGGCCAACCTTGGCCATCATTTGTCACCCTATCAACATAACAAAGATATTCCTAACACTCAAGACATCCCAGCGGTCTTAGGAGCTCCACTTGAGGAACTCAGAATGAAATCCAAAGTCTTTATTATACTATATATGTTTAGCTAATCTTAGTGCCTTTGATTAGCCACATGATCTGCTTCTGACTGACTATTGTCTAGTATCTGAACTATTCTATCCCACCTGTTCCAGATTTGATGAGCATTCCATTTGCTTGGCTCCCTCTTGTTACTCATGTCATAGGCTGGTCATTCTACCACCCCGAGCTTTCCTCTGCCCCTCACCTGGACCCATAGCTCCACTTCTTCCTGCTACAGCTTCATCTTTCCTGCCTGCAACTTTTCTTCTATTCGCAAATTGAATAACATCCTGGCTTAACAAATTAATGTCTCAAAAGAACAAACTGTCTACAATTAAACATCTAAATATTAATATATAACAGAATTAGAAGAAGCCATTGCTAAACGCACTGTGTGGTCTTGTTCAGGCCCGGTGGGTAACACAGCAGTCTTCATTTTGTATCTGTCATCAGATTAATAAATTAAGCTACTTCTCCTTTTTTGGCTTAAATCAATCCAATGAACCATTCATTTTTTTTATATAACTGTAACCCCACAATGTAACTTGCAAAATTAATTGTGTGCAGTGTGAAAATTCAGAAATAAAGCAAAAAATCTCTATTCAATTCAGCTTGGCTAGAGTTACACTAGATTTTAACAAAACTTCATCTAGTTTGGTACATTACACATATTTTCCACCAAATTTTTTTCATAAAATTTTCTATGAGTTATTTCTAGCAACTTGAAACTACTGATATAAAAATCAGTCCAAAAGATATTCTAATTATTTTAATATTACAGAGTATTTGGGGATCTAAATCAGAATATTCATACTGTTTCAGGTTTGGAGAGTAAACTAAGGTCCCCCAAAAATTGGTTCACTGACACATGAATGGTGGGTGAGCAGATGACAGTATTCAGAGGCCAAGCAGGGTATTGAAGGCATGATCAGAACATGACCTTTTCCCTTTGATACCCTACTAATATATCTATTTACATGTGTGAGATTCATTAGCAGGAAATTCAAGAGTATATAGAAATAGACAATGCTAATGAGTAGAAATCAGATGAGCAGCAGTGGTTCTCAGACATCTTTCTGTGTTAAACAGGACCAGCAACCAGCCTATAAGAAGACAGGGAAAGATTGGGAAAGATTGGCCTTGGGGCAGAGATCCAAAAGAGAAGTTTTCAGCCAATAAATCCAATAACAACTTAGGTATGGCCCTCACTCACCCAAGGAATGCTGGGTTATTCCCAACAGAATGTTTATATTAGAGATTCTGAAAAACGGCTAAGGCTGACTTGTGGCAAGACAGTCTTCCCCATGGACTTCAGTGGGTATTATTTTATGTTGCCCAGAACTGTGTGCTAAGATCTCTCAGCACCCAAACACTCATTCCTCCAAACACTCCAGCTCTTGGAGTGTTGATTTCCAACAGGTTACAGGTGAATACCTCTCCAGGAATTTTCCTTGGTCAAAGGATGCCCTACATCTATGGTAATGTCACCTCCTTGGGGATAGCCTGGTCTTTTGACTCAATTAGAAGTCCTCTGAAAGACCATATCTCCAGACCTTCCAGCCACAGATGAGACCTCTGTTGCACCTACATTACAGTGTACTTTTTTCCTTTCCAGTCCTGGTTCTTTCCCATCTATAAAGATGGTTCCAAGAGCACTTCTGTAGAATTCAAGACATGCTACAAGAGGCTTTATTTTAGCATATTCATGCATCTCTCCATTCTTTCTTCCTGCTTTACTATCTTTATTCCAATTAAACAAATCCACAAATTATTTGAGGTAGCTATGATACCATATAGAAAAATTAAATATAAATAGTCACTTCCTTCCTTAAAATAATATTCACTTTGATTATTTATGTTTTATTCTGAAGAAATAATACTATAAATTCTATTCATGGTAATTCAAAATATTTTCTATAATAAGCATCATGATCTGTGGCAGCTGAACTTGTAATTTTAGCTTAAAAAGTTTTGTTTCTGTTAATACAAAATTTCAAAATAATTTCTAAGAAAATAATGGATTTTCTGTTCACCTGTACCTTTTCCTTCAACATATATATTGAATATATGTTGGATATTTCAATATATATTGAAATAAAATGAAGTTTCTTAAGATTTCAAATTCACTAAACTTTCTAAAGTGAGTTTAAGAATTAAAAACTGGGTTATGTAGCTGGGTATGGTGGCCAAAGTGAGGGAATGGCTCGAACACACAAGTTGAAGACACAGTCTCGGCAATATAGTAAGACATTATATAAAAAATAAAAAGGCTGGGGTTTAGCACAATGGCATAATGTTCCTCAGGTTTGATCTTCAGTACCATAATTAATTGAATTATTTTTTAAAACAATTATTTATAGATAAATGGATTAAATTGATGAATGTTGCTCATTTCTGGGAAAAAATATTGACTTGGATGGCAAAAGTAATTAACAAACAAATTCATACTTTCATATGAAAGATGGATCTGTTGCAAAATAATATGATACAAGCATTTATGTAAATAAAATTTAGGTGCTAATAACATAATGGAAAGTTCATTAAATGAAATAAACACAGTTAAAATTATTCTGAAACCTTTGACCACATCTTTTGATAGGTAAAAACAATGTAATTGACAATAACATAAAACTAGAAATTTCATAGCTTGCCATTTATCTTCCAAAATAAATTGAATAATGGCTATTTATATGAGAATACAACAAAGAAACCTATTATCATAAATTATAATTTATGCTTCTTATAAGGATTTTATAGGTTAAAAAAATGTACTGCTCAGTAATTGTCTGATGAACTATGCCAATGTAGGTAAAGTGTTAGATTTTTAAATTTTTCACTTAAACTTTATTATTTTTTTTTGGTGGTACTGGGGTTCCTGGAAGCCCTTCTACCTGGGGGCTATACTCCCAGACCTATGTTTTTATATTTTTTTTATTTGAAAACAGGGTCTCTTAAGCCAGAGCGGCTGGCTTCGAATCTGCACGATCCTCCTGTCTCCACCTCCCAAGTGCGGAGTTTACAACCATGTGCCACCACACCCAGCCTCACTTAAACTTTATATAATTCATTAATGAAAATTTTTCCTTAAATAATTATTTTTTCAATTATTAGCTGAAGGTGGAGTAAACATAGTGTAAAAATAACAATTTAGTTCCACTGTTAGGAAACAAAACCGTCAACTATGTATTTGGAGACATGATCAACCCTTTTCAGTGATTGGTCAATCTAGCTCCATGGCAAGGATATTTTCTTCATCATAATCCCTAAGGCAAGAATTATTTTCCTTTTTCAGATAAGGAATCCAAGGCTCAGATATACTTATAAATTAATCACTGCTAATAAAAGTCAGTGGTCAAACATGTTCTACTTGAAATCTCTGTCTACTGTCCCCAATAGCTTTTTTTAGGCATGCTCACAGTATTTACAGCAATGGACATCCAATATTTACAACAGAAATCTTCATCCTTACTCCCAGCTCAACACCATCATCAAACTGGCTTTATCATGGCTTGGATATGTTGTTGTGGTGGTGTTTGTTGTTAAACACACACACAAACACATACACACACACCATAGGAAAGATTTATACACTGAAAAGTGAATCTTATTTCCAGGTCAGATACCTAGTCTCACTTTTCATGGATGATTATCATCAACATTTCTTAAATATCTTTTCAAAAACTTTCCATGTCCATATAGTCTTTGATGTGCTCTTAAAAACAAAAGGAAAGCCACTGAGGAATGGCACGGCTAGGTCATACGGTGATTCTATTCCTCGTCCTTTGAGGAACCTTCTTACTGATCACCATTGTGAATCTACTAATTCACACTCCCACCAACGGTGTATAAGGTTCCTATTTCCCCACATCCTCGCCAGCATCCTCAGTTTGAATTCTTGATAATTGCCATTCTAACTAGAGTTAGATGGATATCTGTGTAGCTTTTATTTGCATTCCTCTGATTGCTAATGACGGTGAACAGTTTTTCATACATTTATCAGCCATTTGTATTTCTTCTTTTGAGAGGTGCCTATTCAACTCAACTGCCCATTTCTTGTGTGTGTGTGTGTGTGTGTGTGTGTGTGTGTGTGTGAAGTTCTTTAGGATTTTTGTTCATTCTAGATATTAGTTCCCTATCAGAGAAGTAGCTGGCAAAAGTTTTCTCCCATTCTGCAGGCTCTCTCTCTTCAGACTCTTGTTTCCTTTGCTGCACATAAGCCTTTTAGCTTGGCGCTATTCTAAATATTAGAGGGCTGTATGTTTTCTCTCATTTGTGGAAGCTGAAAAGAAAAATAAGAAACAAAAGAGACTTCAGATAAATGAGAAGAAATACCAGTAGAATAGTGGGAGGAGATTGGGGAAGGGGAAGGGGGAAATGGAGGCTTGATGAAGGAAACAGTTCAAATAATGCTATGTCCTTATAGGAAAATATTACTACCAATCTCACTAGCATATACAGGAGGGGGTAGTAGGGTGCAGTCTGCAGGGAATCACACAAGTGCCGTGTGCATGTATGTTTGTATCACATTGAACCTCACTATGATGAATAATTACAATGCACCTGCAAACGTGTTTTTAAAAGGAGAAATTTTTGATACTTTGTGTACTCTACTTGCTTTTTCCTTTTATCCTAATAAATAGGAAAACCTGGTTTTGTTCTGCTTCTTCCCATGCCAGCTGCATATCTCTGAGTGCCATACGCCTTGGGTTTTTCTGTCCGCTATTCCAGTTCAGGTCAACAACTTCTTTGAAAAAGAAAAGAAAATCTCCAGAGATTCTTGCACCTGTTCTATACAGAGCTTTAAGAACACTACAGAGAAGCAAATTTCATGGTTTCTGTGTTGCTCTTATTGAAAACATACCTTTATTTGCTAGTATCTAAATGTAACCAGTATATAGTATTGGAACAAGTAACATGTCAAGACACTAATAAATAGCTTCCAAACTAATGAATGTGTATCTGTGTTCATAGCTGCATAATTCACAATTGCCAAACTATGGAACCACCTGAGACGTCTGTCAACAGATGAATAAATTCCAAAACTATGGGATATGTACATAATGAAATTTTACTCAGCCATAAATAAAAACACAATACATCATTTATAAGAAAATGGATGAAAGTGGAGGAAATAGGATATTCTCCCTAATATGTGAAAGCTAGGGATAAAATGGGTGATAGGAGGAACTCTAGACAAAGAAGGAGAAACTATATATGAGCAAATAAGGTGACCTGAGGGGATGGGAGGGGGGAAGAGGGAAGTTCTCTAATTGTCACGATGTACATTAACAAGCATATCAAAGTCAATCACTAAATCAAACTTGAGAAGGAGGGGGGGGGAATGGGGCTGGAATTGGGTAAGGGCTAATTGGGTGATATGTGCATGTAAGCCTCCACCATCTTGTACTCCATTAAGATATATGACTACAATACACCAGTAAAAGTTTAAAACGCAAAAAATAAAAACTTAAACTCTTTTTATTATATTTCCTAAAAATTCATTTAACTCTATATGGAAGCCCCTACCAACCAAGAGATTTCTTCTTTATTCTCTTAATAATTCCCCTGCCTTTATGCACATTTTCACTTGGCAAGCAGAGACCTAATTTTTGTTTTATTGAATGGCAATTCAACAATTCTCAGTAATATCTGCCTTTTTATTTATATTTTTGAAGCATCTAATAACCTGCTTTCTGGTAGCAATTGAGCACAATTAATCATTATCCTAGCACTATTATATAGTTTTTGCAAGTACTTTTCATTTGACTTACTTGTAACAGACAAGGACTATTATGGTTCAAAACAACTATTCAATTCAACTTCTTCAATAAAAAGTTAATTTAGTAATAGAATGAACTGGTAAAATGCTCAATAAGCCTTTACTAATAGCAAAAGAAAAAGAAAGAACTAAAAGTGGGCTATTGTTTGGGCCAGGATAACCCAAATAGCCCCTGGATGACCATGACTTTTTCACTTTTCAATAACTGTTTTGTTATAGGACATATCAAGACCTTAAAAACCACTGTTCGTCACAACACAATTGCACAAATGTTCATAGTTTTAAGGATAAAAGAAGAGGAAGTTGGCATTTAATGTGTGAATGTGAGCTAAAAAAAACTCCAAAACAATCCATGGATGAATTACTTTACTTCTTTGCTTCCTTGACCCCCTAGTTAGCATTTCCTGGTATTCTAGAAATCACCAGAAAGACCAGTGGTCAACCTTAATTTTTGTGTGTGGGTGGGTGGGTCTGAAGATGGAACCCAGGGGCATTCAACCTCCAAGCTACAGCCCCTGCCCTATTTTTTATTTTTTATTTTGAAACTGGGTCTCACTGAGTTGCAGATGGCCTTGCTAAGTAGCTGAGGCTGTTGGTGAACCGCGATCCTCCAGTCTCAGCCTCCCGAATGCTGGGATTACAAGCATGCGCCACTATGCCTGGCTCAACCTTAACTATTAATAGATATGAAACAATGATTCTTCTCTTTAAAATTTTTAGAATAATGCAATAGAATAAACTGTTCCAAAAAAAATTTTGAGAAATGCTTTTCTCTTTGTTATTGGGGATTGAAACCACTAGCATTTTATCTTGAAGCTAATGCCCAGCCCTTTTTATTTTTATTTTATTTTATTTTATTTTGGTGGTACTGGGGATGGAACTCTTCTACCTCTGGGCTACACTCCCAGACCTATTTTATATTTTATTTGGAAACAGGGTCTCTTAAGCCAGCAAGGCTGGCTTTAAACCTAAGCGATCCTCCTGTCTCCGCCTCCCAAGTGTGGGATTAAAATCATGGGCCACCACACCCGGCCTTTTTGCTTTATTTTGAAACAGGTTTTTGCTAAGTGGCTGAAGGGTCTTACTAAGTTGCTAAGGACCTGTCCTCAAATCTGAAATCCTTCTATCTCAGTCTGACAATCACCAGGATTTCAGACATAAGCCACTATGCCTAGCTTACTTTTTCAACTTTATCAGCCTTAATAAGTATAACAAGTAGAAATATTTTAAATGATTTCCTCCTTTTAAAAAAATTGCTGTGCAGGTTACTGATTTTCAATATCATTTTTCTGTCTTTATCTCCCAATCTTCTTTTCTCTACACACCAACGCCATGAATTTCTTTTCTGAGAATTAAGCAGGAGGCTCACTATTCTGTTGGACATTGTTGTCATTCAGGCTCAAACTCTGAGCTTGTTCTCTGAACCTAACTGGTGAATCAACTCCTTGTATTCTGATCCAGCCTCTGGGTCTTCTTTCTCTATGCACTAACTCTCCTGCAATAAGTGGGGACATTGCCGGGAAAATTGGTAAGAAATAATAAAACCTCATCAATTTTTAAAGCAAGTTATGTGACATGCTGGGTGGCTAGTAGCCACTAGTATATTATTATACCACATCCTTTGTGTTCATCCAGGTCCCAAGCAGAGTCTGACATGAAAATACAGAGAGGGTTCCCATCATGGCCACAAAGTAACTAGAAGTTAAAAGGAAGGCCTGAACTAGGAGAGTCTACTCATGGAAAGCTGGGGCATCACATCATGCAATTCTTTCTAAAGATGGAACAGAATAAACAGGAGTATTGCCATTTGATTTAGACATTCAGCCAGAGTTGTGGGCACAGAACAGGAAGAAAAAAAAATTTTTAATGTTTAAAATAAATAAATAAATTTCATTAAAGAAAGAGCAAAGAAAAGTCAAGTTTAAGGCTACATTTTGAACACTCTTCTTTTCCAATTAAGTAAGCAATCAAGTTCTTTCAATCCATAAAATTAACTGCTGAGGTAACAGTACAATAGTCATCAGGCCAACTTAGAGGTTACATTCAACTAACTAAACTCGGACACACCCAAGAGTGGGTCTGTTTTCCCAGCACAAAAAGAGAACCAAGGAACCAACAAACACTACTTAATAACTGCACTAACTGCAATGTATGCTAAGGAAAAAGAATTATAGAGGAAGAGCTACAATCTCTGCTAAGTCATGTGACCCTGTATTTCATATTTCAGCCTTTTATTTATGTTTGATTTTGGTTGGTGTTTTATTTTATTTTGAGTTTTTTGTTTTGCTTTGTTTTGTGTTTTATTTTGTGTTTGTTTTGTGTTTTATTTTGTGTTTCTTTTTTTTTTTTTTTTTTTTTTTTTTTTTTTTTTTGTGCTGGGATTGAACCCAGGGGCATTCTACCTCCAAAGAACCCTCCTCAGCCCTTTTTATTTTTAATTTTGAATTAGGGTCATGGTAAGTTTCTGAGGGTCTCACTAACTTGCTGAGGCTAGCCTTGAACCTACGAACTTCCTGCCTCAGCCTCCTAAGTACTGTATTTATGGCCATTCCTGACTCAGCCTTTTCTTTCTTACAGCTTACACTGTACCATAAGGCAATTGTCTCATCAGTAACACTTGTGACTTCTATGACTCCTCCCCATCCCTCTAAAAGAATCTTTCTGAAAATCAGAATTTTAGAAATCATCATATATGAGGTATTTTTCAGTCTCTACTTTAAAATTTGAGTATATACCCTCCCCCATTTGATAATTTTGGGTTTAGTGGGGTTTAGGGTCTTAAAAAGAGAAGAAATGGAAGTTGTCATTTTGTACTCTATATTCAATTTTAAAATCATAGTGTAAGATACAAAATTGTGTATTACAAAGTTACCCATAAAAATCCTCTAAATCCTCTGAGAAACACTGTATAAATGGTTTTATATATACAACTTTATTCTAAAATATGCATATGTTAAAGTGCTATATATTTAAAATGCTGTACAGCATATATTTCCTTAAAGAAATTATATTTGAGAATTTTAACACATGTTTTATAGCTTTAAAAACTATAGCAAAATCATGAAAATATCAACTATCTAGCTCTCCCTATTTCTTACAAACATTTTTATCTTATGGAAGAAATTTTTATATCTTTCTATAACTCTTCTAATCAATGATCTGAATCACTCTCGATGCAATATTTATTCCAGGACTACTTTCTGAAAACCATAATCTGCCTTGAAACATAAAGTGCTACATTGTTCTTTGCTAAAAATGCAAAAAAAAATCAATATAATTCACAACTCTCTTTCTTTGGGTATTCATAGACTATTTCAAACATGAGTACATTCCCAGCTGAGCACTGTTGCCCTACCTTTTAATTTTTTTTAATTTTCTCTTGGTGCATTGTAGTCATAGCTTTTAATGGGGTACAAAATGGCAGAGCATACATGCACACATCACCCAATTATCCCTACCTATTAAATCATTATTCCTATTGACAAGCAGATATAGTGAACATGTGGAAGTTAAATGCCTATCTGATGCTGATCCACTATCATTACAAAATAAAATAATGTTATCTACACCAAAAAGTATGTGTAATGTGCTATATAAATGCGCATAAGACAAGCCACTGGCTCTTTGGGAAAGAAATTGGAAAAGTCATCACCAAGAAGATGAGCTATTGATAAAAACTAATAGTTAAAGATGTCAGCTAGAAAGAAACTGGGGAAACAAAAGGGACCTCACATAAATGAACACAGAGACCAATAGAATACCGGAAGCACTTGGGGAGGAAGGCAGAAGGGAAGAAAGGAAAAGTGATGAAGAAATAGTTTAAATAGTGCTATGTACATATGAGAATATATCACTATAATCTCACTAACACGTATGAGTAGAAGGAGGAAGCTGGTTGTGATCCAAACAAAAACACTCCAAGTGGTATATGCATGTACGTTTCTACATTCTGAACCTCATTATTATGTATAAATACAATATGCCAATAAAAATATACTTAAATAAAGATAACAGTGGAGGTAGGCTGGGCACTCTGGCAAAACTCTAAATGAATAGACATAAAAGATACCAGTATGGTGGGTGTGGTGGCGCACGCTTGTAATGCCATCATTTGAGAGGCTGAGGCAGGAGGATCATGGTTCTCAGCCAGCCTTAGCTACTTAGTGAGGCCCTCTGCAGCTTAGTGAGACTTTGTTTCAAAATAAAGAATAAAAAATATACCTGGGGGGTGTAGCTCAGAGGTAGGATGCCCCTGGGTTCCAGCCCCAGTTCTGCAAAAAAAAAAAAAAAAAAAAAAATACCAGTATGGTGAGGAAATAAAGATAAGTCCAAATCATTAAGAAAGTATGTTGGTGAATATACGTGATGTGTGTATATGTATACAAATACATATATTTGTGTGTGCATATCTTTATTACATGTTATATATGTATATATTATATATACAAATACACATAAATAGAGAACATTCATTCAAAAGAAGAAATTAATAATGTTCCAAAGGAACCAGATCATAGCATGTTTCATATGCTTTAAAAAGGCATATAGTTTATCATATTATTAATAGTTGGAAAGAGAAGTTAAGAAAAATTACATGATTAATTTATGCTTATTTGTTTTAGAAGCATAACTCTAATAGCAATAATGAATATAAATTGAAGACAGAAAAAGAAGGAACCCGTGCATTCTTTGGGAAGACTTTACTTAAGCCCAGATGAAAATGCAGAGTGAGCAAAAATGTCCACACTGATTTGTGGCAACTTGGTTGAGTGCCATAAACCACAGAGGCTAATCGTGCAGGCTTTATACTAGATGTGTTGTTTCTGCAGCTGGATTCACCATTATAGAACTTTGAGGAAAGTAACTACTCCTGACAAATAGTACTTCCTGGACAAGATAATATTTGACATAATGTATGTAAAAATGCTCACACCAGTGCTGGTTATCATGGCACATGCCTGTAATCCCCATACTTGGGAAACTGAGACAGGAGGATCTCAGGTTCGTGTCCAGCCTCAGCAACCAAGCAAGGTCCTTGGTAACTTACTGAGGCCTGTTTTAAATAAATAAAATAGGGCTGTGGGTGTAGTTCAGAGGTAGAATGCCTCTAAAATCAGTACCTATACTATAAACACACACACACACACACACACACACACACACACACACACACACACAAAGGTACTTGCACCATTTCTTGCAGTTAGTGTGAATTCACTACCTGCTAAGTATCCTTAACGACCATGGTGAAGAGATGAAAAGAGAGAGAAATTAAGACTGATTCTCAGGTTTCCTACCTAAATAATGTAGTATCTAGACAATATTGGAAGATAAAAAATGATTTAAAAAAGTGTAGTTTCTCTTTTTTTCTCTTTCTTTCAAATTTATTATCTGCCTCTCTTCCCAATCCCAGAATTATGTCTTTAACATGAGGCCAGGAAGCTGATCCTGCTGGGAATCTTTCCCTTGCCTCTCCAAATCCATTTTTCAGCTGTTTCATGGTGCAGGAAACTGACTGGATTATACCAATGCATAAGATACATTACTGGACTCCCTTCTCTGTGTTTTTTATTTGGTTCAGTCAATGAGGAGCATCTAGAGATGATGAGAGAGCTCAGACAGGTATCAGTGTACTTACTTTGACTCTGCAGTATTGCCGTCAGCTGGCTACATCCAGCAAACCAAGCCTCCAGCTTCTGCCTGGCACTCATGCTATTTTAAACCTGAGTCTTACCCTGCTCTTGTGGTTCCCTCATACCCTGATAAATATTCTCTCTAGTCCACTCTCCTGAAGCTGCCCAATTGGGGTGTACCATCTCTGGTTCTGCCAAGACCCTGACTGATGCATGGAGATTGAAATTAAGATATCTACAGGGCTTGGAAGCAACAGAAACATATCTGTCTACACTGAAGCTGACTCTTCCTGGGACTACCTTAAGGATACTTTATCCATAAAAGCCAAGAGAGAGGGAATGGGGCATTACTCAAAGCTCAAGTGCTACATAATAGCAATTAGTGAGAAAAGTACCTAGGCAGAAAGGCTTGAGAAGAGTCATATGAGCATTGCTCTGTTTGATGGGTGCAGAAGGAATGAGCTACAGGAGGGGTTGGAAATTTTGAGAGTCCAGCCACATAATTAGAGACAGTGGTAAAGAAAGAAATTATCAAGAGTAGGCACAAAAGAACATACTCCTAAACTTTGAAGACAAAATTCACACATCAGTGGAGATTAGCTCAGGATATTGATAGGCCTCATGTAGTAGACAGACCACTAGTAACCAGGCCACTCTACAAAAGACAGAGACTGTGCCAAAGACTCAGCAATGTGGCTGGAGGTCAGCAAGAGTGAACAGAAAAGAGCCAGAGCCACAGTGGTACAGTGACCCAAAACCTTCCTTCTGTATCCGCATCCATCTTGAGAAGGAAGAAGAGGAACATAAGAGAATTGTTGAAAGTGGGAAGAAATTTTGAAAAACTGTCACAGAAAAAAAAAAGATCAATATTCAGAGAAGAATGATCCATAACGTTAGAATGGCAAGGTCCTGTGATATCTACTCACAAGACTGAGTGAGAACAAAGTAAGATGTTACAAGATACAAACATTTCATTTCTATTATATTTCTACTTCCCAGTTTGTGATAATTCACACTGCACTCTATAAATTAAATATGAAAATGGGTAGAATATGTGTGTGTGTATGTGTGTGAGATGGTGGGGGTAAAATGTTAGAAGCCTAGAAGATATCCATACAAAGATAGCCCACTATGTCTAAAGACATAGTGTAGGAAGTCACTAACAGATATGTCATGCTGTAGTCAAGGAAGTGAATGAAACAGAAAGGACAGAAGTAGGAAAAAGCTATATGGTAAATTAGCATTAGCCTTTTCTTTCCTTTTCAATTTTTTATACTCCTATTGGTGCATTGTATTGAGTGATATTCAAGTGATACAAATACACTTGCACACAGCACTCAGTGTGTTTCTCTCCACATCCCACCTCGCTTTCCCCCTCTTCCCTCTCTGTGCATATTAGTGAGATCAGTAGTGACCCCTCCTTCACATATGGACATAACATTATTTGGACTGTTTCCTTTTGTGAGGAAAAATATCTCCAACTATGCTTAAACGCATGAATCTTAGGCATCCATTTCTTTACTTTCATTCAAAAGTTACAAATAGGACAAGTGACTATTTTGTAACAGGCCTTAAAAATGGACAGAAGAAACAGATGAAGAAAAAATACAGCACTTTGCACCAAGGTTTTATATTATTACTTCTTTGTAACATCGAAATTTCTCATTGTCAACAAAACTTCAACAGAGACTTCAGAACATGATGGCTGGTATGGCTTAGTTCCCAAAAGAAACTGTATTTAAGTTATATAAATGGTAAATCCATGGTAGAGAATTTTTTTTAATCTACTAGCCCATGATAAAATTTTCCTTTGAACTTCAGAAGCCAAAAAATGTTTGTCCATAGAGATCTTCAGTTTGCAGGGTCACCAAACGGGAATGCTATACACCTTCTTTTCTAAACACACTGTGTTGTGCCTTGGTTAAGTCATGTGAGCGGTATACCACTGGAGGTGCCTGGTCCTGAAGACTTCTCTTTTCTGTTTGATGTCTCCACTGTAAATTCTGCACTTAGTCTTCACTGAGACACTTTCACCATCAGTTGACAGAAATATATCAGTGAATTTCCAGTCTTTAGGTCATGAAAGTGCAAATTTGCAGAAACATAACTGTTCCTATGGTTAAAAAAGAATTTTAATATTCCTGAGAAAATTTTGCTTTGAACGAACAGGTTGGGGAAAGAGGTTTGAGTCACAAAGTCTAGACAATCACTTTCCAGTTATTATCTGTTATTATCTACAGAAGGGTTTTCCTACTCTCTATCTTGAGGGGGAAAAAGGGCTACTTTATTCTGTGTATTCTGATGTTTTGTATAGAATCTGGTCACTCTCTGCTTGGGATCTTTTGGAATAGATCTGAAGTATGCCACCCACAGGTATCACTATGAACCAACATACCAACTTCCAGGATTATTAGCTACTAACAGTCACAGCTGAGTTCCTTTCCTGGTAGCTGGGAGTCACCAGACCTAAGACAATTCCCTCCTCGGAGACAGCTGACATCCAACCACCGGTTAATTGACATGGTTTGCTAATGGAGGTAAGAGGACCAACAGTTCATGCCTTAATGTGGGACAATTCTAAAGAATCAACTAGACTCCTGAGCTTCTTTGACACGATTACAAAGTAATTTCAGTCTCTGCCTAGTTCTGCTTCTCTAAATCTAATTCCTGAGAGTATTCTTCAATAAAATTCTCACATGTAAAACTTCATCTTATAGTCTGTTTCCAAGAATATTAACCTAAAGTAGTTAAACTCAGGAATCAATGTGAGAAGCAGATACTAAAACGGGACTTTGGAGGTGAGTCCTCTGCTGATGGCTGGTAGTGAGAACCCCATTACAGATGAGGGGTGGAGTGTCACTAGCCCCTGGCATGCAGTAGAAATATTATTGTTAAGACTTTCACCTATGCTGGATGGAATGGGAAGAAAAAGCTTTGTCTGGGGACAACATCTCAAGTAGTGGGGAGATTTGGGAAATATAGTAATTATAGGGACTATGGAAGAAATGGCTGTTGCTAAGGGCTATCAGTTCATTATGGAAAGACAACGAAAAGCTGAAAATAATTAATACCAATTTAAGATAAAGTGTGAAGGCTAGGGGGATTCCTCGGCAGTATATAAATAATCTCTGCTCTGCTATAGCTAAAGGGCAAAGACAGCCAAGAATCTTTCCCAAAATTGAATTATAAATATATCAGAACTCCAGAGAGGGTTAAATTCTAAAGAGGCAGTTCTGCAATGCCAAGACCAATAACTGGATTTGTATACCTGGAATGGGAAAGTCCTGGTCTTTGCAATTAAAGATCTTAAATAAGCCTGGGGTGGTGACACATGCCTGTAATGCCAGTACTTGGGAGGCTGAGACAACAGGATTTCAGGTTTGAAGCCAGTGTCAGCAGCTTCACGAGGGTCTCAGCAACCTACTGAAGCCCTGTTTCAAAATAAAATAAAATAAAATAAAATAAAATGATAAAATAGAGCTGTGGATCCGGGCATGGTGGTACATACTTATAATCCCAGCATTCCGGAAGCTGAAACAAAAGGATTGTGGTTCGAGGCCAGCCTTAGCTACTTAGTCAGGTCCTTTGGAACTCAGTGAGACACTGTTTCAAAGTAAAGAATATAAGAAATAGGGCTGGGGAGTATAGCTTGGATATAGAATGCCCCCGGGGTCCATCCTCAGTACTGCAATTAATTAATTAATTTAATTTAATAGGGCTGGGGATGCAGTTCAGAGGTAGAATGCCCCTAGTTCAGTCCCTAGCACCAAAAACACACCCCAAAAAAAATCTTGAATAGCCAGATTTTCTGGAACCTGTAGGCCTACCAGAAGAGGTCTATTTCTCCTTTTTTAAGCTGAGTACTGCCCTGTTTGTTCAAAGATGGTACTGAGACTTCCACCTTTCAAAACAGCTCATGTCCTCTTAATATCCACTCAGAAATTTCAAGTTCATGTTAATTATCCACGAACCCAAAGCCATTGAGACTTCATGTCAGAGTGGAGATATGCGTTAATAAAAACATCCACAATGGTTGCAAAAAAGGTATTCGACAACCCGGTTGTTTATGTTACATTAGAATACACACGTTATATTGCAATATACACTCGGTCATTAGTAAACACCTTCTGTGATACCAAGTTGGTTCTTAGACTTTGGAGGTAAGACCTATTAGTGGGAAAGACCAACTGGAAGCCTTATTGACTTTGATAACAAGTAGTTCGGTTGCTGCGTGACCTGAGAAGATCATGGTAACAAGAGATCATAGCTCTCAGAGGTCAGGGTGAAGACCTAAGACACCTAAACTAGCCAATCTAAGGTGCAAAGAATGTTGAATGGGTAGAGGCAAAACTTTAAATATCAGCTGTAGCCTTCAGAGCAAATACAGCATTAGGTCTATTTCCAATTATATATTCGAATAATAGTATTTTAGGTATAGTTGCTAAAATATATTATTAAATTACCTTAACTTTTTTAATGTGGCTACTTGAAAACGTAAAATACTGTATAGGAATCATATTTGTGCCTTGTATTATATTTCTCTTTTTCTGGTGGTAGTGGGGTTCCTGGAAACCCTTCTACCTCCAGGTTACACTCCCAGACCTATCATATATATATATTTAGAAACAAGGTCTCTTAACCCAGCAAGACTGGCTTTGAATCAGCGCAATCCTCCACCTCCCAAGTACAGGGATTACAAGTGTGCGCCACCACACCCGGCTTATATTTCTATTTGACAGGTTTACTATATAATACCTGCATGCAAAAAATTGTTTCATTTCTTGTTCGTTAAAAATTTTAGCCATTAAAAGGCCATGAGTAGCTAAATACATATTATGTGGTTGGTAGAGTAAAAGCTACTCAGGTTCCCATGGTCTATAGTAAATTAAAGTATATAGTGCAAACCAATGAGAAAGTGAGAAAGGAAAATATCCTTCCAGCTCTTTCCTTTCTCCCTCATTAGACACACAGCATAAATACTTCCCATGATACAGGACAGAAGACTTCAAGGATAGGATGATTCCACAATTTTAAAAGATCATGAGAATCTTCCCCAAATTTGTTATCTGAGCTCAAAGTCTATATCCCTATTACCCCATCAAACAAATATGCCTACAGCAGTTGGACCCATTCAGATTTTCGAGGGCCCTCCGTAGCTGCATACATGGAAGAAATTCATCTTAAACAGGAAAGCACTAAGTAAAATAAAGTCATTGCATTTTAGAAACAAAGTTTAAAACAATGTCATAACCAAAATATTCAGTCATCCACCATAAAATTATCTGCTGCAATCTCCACTTCTGGATATGGATAGCTAAATAGCAATATATAAACAAACAACATCAAAGTGCCTTTTTGGCTAACTGCCACCCTGCCACTTCTGAACTGAAGCCAATTATAATGACATCACTCTAGCTTCGTATCCCTTCCTGACCTTCCTACTTATGTTGCCAAAATGTATTAAATTTCTTCTCCACAATTTGTCTTTTTCCCTTTGTCTTTCTTTCTTTAAATAATGACTTGACATCACTTGACCTCAACCTACAATTTTGGCTGATAATATCACTGAGCAATTCACTTACACAAATGGCCTTGCATAATCATCTGTTGTGTCTCAGAAAAATCTGTGCAAGAAAAAAATTGAACTTGTATGACATGAGACTAAAGAAAGTTCTTTTAAATATACTAAAAGCCATACCTCCATTTTACAGGGAACATGTGATATTATATCAAGCTACAGAAATCCAGTTTCCATGGTACTATAATTATAAAAATGTGTTATTAATAAACCCATCTGCATATCCTCTTTACTTAGTATTCTTTAAGTAAAAGTCATTCTGCCCTCTAAATTGAAAATGAAATTAATGTCCCACTAGCTGAGGTCTTTAAACATGATGTTTAAACATTCACAAATACAGAGAAATACAGAGAAAAACAAAATAATTGTTTATTTGGGAAAAATTAATCTCTTTGAATTGTTAAAGAACAAAGATATTTCTTCTGACAAATACAGGCCAGCTAATATTTACTAATAGAAAAATTATGTAATAAGATGTGAACTAGTCTATGTTATATTGTTAAATCTTTATCTGTCCATCTATATACTAATTAAGTAAAAGATCATAACAATTATTTAAAGAAAAAAATAGGACTGGGGATGTAGCTTAATGTAGAGTACTTGCCTCGCATGCATAAAGCCCTGGGTTCACAAAAAAGAAAAAGACATTTTTTAACTAGTTATTTCAAGCTATGACCGATCCTGCTTTTTTTCTTATTGTAAGCTCAATATTTAGCTCAATGTCTGGCATATATTTGGCATTAATTCACATTCTGTAAATGATCTTATAATTCCAACTTTAAAGAGTACTAACAGAACAATGATGATACTATATTAAATTTTACTACAAAAGCAAATATCCTGATTTCAAGTCCTGACTCTTTCATTTTCTGGTATGAAATTTCTTCATTTTCTCAACTGAAAAATGAATATAGTAATAGTGTAGTCCTCGGGACTTTTTTGAGGAATAATAAGTTCATCCATATAAAACTTTTAGAGGAGTGTTCATAACATAGAACTCAGTCAACTAGAGCTGTAATTAAATAGTAGCACTTTGTACTTAATAGTATACAAGTGCTTTTGTTATAAAATGCTCAGAATCTCATAAAATCTTGTCACCTAGGTAGAATAAGTACATAATTTTAGCTTAATTAAGAGCTGAAGAAGCAAAGGCCCAAGGTAACATCACTAAGGAGAAAAGCCAGAACTTGAATTCAGGATTTCCAAATCTGAATTCCAAGTCTTTTCCATTTTATCTAGATGAAAGAAATTCTTTGGATTCTTTCTCTAATACTATTTGAAATATAATATGGAATATAGATATGGAATAATCATAGTAGGGTTGTTGGGCTTCACTAATCTCCCCATTTTGAGTAACCAAGTGGGACAGAAAAAATAAACATAATGAATGATGAAATTTCTTTCTTTCTTCCTTTCTTTCTTTTTTTCTCTTCCTTTATTTCTTTTTTCAGCGTCTGTTCATGTGGTCATGGGTGATTGTTTTTGAGCACATTCTTGCTCAGTACCATGACATAGACACTGCTTGGCTCCAGAGCTCACACTTATATTTTTCTAATAGATACATATGCTTGATTCACATACAGAGATGCTGCAGCGGGGTATCAGACAAAAAAAGGAACACCATGGTGTTATGTAATAGATCACCAAGTCTTGGCAGATCCCTGAGGTCTCTTTCTAGAGAAAGAACTTGTCATCTTGGACTAATGCATGTAAGATCGATAGGCCTTGTTTACTTCATCTTTTATAAAACTGAAGTATGGGTCTCTAAGACAATTTCCAGTTTTACATTATTACTATTTTTTCTCATACACCATTGGAAGAACATAAATGAGTAAAATCTCCCTGGATGACAACGTGTGAAAACCCACATGCACCTTGACCCGGCAATTGCACCGAGTCTGCTTACTTCCATCTCTATTAGGTCTAGCAAAGCCACGGTCATGTCTTGTGCAAATTACTATAGTAGCCTTCTTATTTGTGCTCTATTCCAACTCTCTTATTACCCATTCTTCATACGTGACAAGAGCAAGCATTCTAAAACACAAATCAGATTGTACCACTTCTCTCCTTAAAATCCCCTAATGACTTCCCATCATGCTTGGGAGAAAATCCAAGTTCTTTCATGACTTACAAAGCCATGCGTATCCACCTCTATTTTTTATCTTAATCACCATTCGCTCATGCACACCACACACCAACCACACTGATCTTCCTATTTCTGCATCAATGCCTTGCACAGCTATTTCATCTGCCTCAAATATTCTGCCTATGCATCCATTTAAATTTCAACTTAAGCCAGGCATGGTGACGCATGCTTGTTATCCCAGCATTTGGGAGTCTAAGACAGGAGAATCACCGTTAGTGGACAGCCTCAGCTACTTAGTGAGGCCTTTTGCAACTCAGTGAGACCCTGTTTCAAAATAAGAGAATAAAAAATAGGTCTGGAGATGTAGCTCAGAGGTAGAATCCCCCTGAGTTCCGTCCCTAGTACAAAAAGAAAAAATTCAACTTAAATGTCACCTGTTCAGTCTGTACCTGACAACCTAATATAAAGTGACTACCTAACCAATCTCCAGCATATAATACAGCACAATTACAGTGTGATACATTCCATATTTACTTGTTCAAATTTCTTTTTTTTTCTTTTTTTTTTTTTTTTTTTTTTGGTGGTACTGGGGTTCCTGGAAGCCCTTCTTCCTCCAGGCTACACTCCCAGACCTATTTTATATTTTTGAAACAGGGTCTCTTAACGCCAGCACGGCTGGCTTCGAACCTGCGCGATCCTCCTGTCTCCGCCTCCCAAGCGCGGGGATTACAAGCGTGCGCCACCACGCCCGGCGTTACTTGTTCAAATTTCACACTTTGGTTTTCAACATATGTATGCAAGTTGTCTGATATTTAGCATTTATTTTGTATTTTTCCTTCCTTTTACCTACTCCATAAAATTTAAGTTTATAAAAGCAGGGAATTTGCTTGCTTTATTTAACCAGTGTACCTGCAGCTTCAGTAACAATGCCTGACACATAACAGGTTCTTAATCACTGAATGATTAATTTTAGTAACATAACCTGCAAGCATTTTCCATGTACTATGGTTCTGAGTATATGTATAAAGTGAATATTATTTACTTAATATCATTGAGTTCCTGCTAATTCTTCTGTTTGGAGATCTGGTAATAAAATGGGTGTGTGATCATAAGATGAGGAGAAAACTTGAGTTTGCATCCAAAAGCATAAAAGGGAAAAATACAGGAAAAAAAGAATTTCATGAGAAAAATTAAATGTCATTTAAGGTCAGTTCTAGACATCTAACATCTGTCTAATAGGATGACAGAAGAGGGAATAGAGAACACAGAATGGAATTAAAACACCAAAGTAATGTATGAAAACACTCTGAAAGCTGAGGAAAGACAAATGTCTCCAAACTGCAGTTTTAAGCAGGCAGAAGTTTCTTTTTACAAAAGGAAAATTATACATATACCTTCATTTAGGTTCAAATAAATAGAAGATCAGAAATAAAACTTTTTACACACTCTTTCTAAAAATCACTGAGGATCCACTCTAGCAAAATAAAGAAGAAAATAGCAAAAATAAAGAGAAGAGGGGATCCAAAAATGTTGACAACATAAGAGATCAGTCAAAGGAGACCCAGTGCTACAGCTCTGATACAAGCTTAGAATCAATGGACAGAGAATAGAAGAGGACATGGGAGAACTCCAAGAAAAACATCATCAGGACAATTAATTAAATGACAATCATAATAGATTACATGTTCACTAAGCTAAAAGACTGTAATTATAAGTGAAGAAGGCAATGTAAAACTAAATTAGAAATTTCAAAAAAAAGAGGTACAATTAGCCAAAAACCCAAATATAAAATAAACTAAAATTGAGCATCATTTTGATCAAATGATGGCAATAAAGAACACTTAATCTTGATATTTGGGTCATTCTTATAGAGAACACTTTTAGTGACATAGGAACATATCTATTGGCTCTAAAGCCAATTACATTTAACTGTGTAGTAAATAACACATCTTTAACATTTTACAAAATGCTTTGTTTCTAGTATTTAGAATCAGTGTATCAAAAAAGTGTCTAAAATCATTATATTGACATAACAGATGTCAGCTTTACACTTTGACAGTAAAGACATAGATGACAGCCATTTAGAAAATGAAGCTAGCCGGGCGTGGTGGTGCACGCTTGTAATCCCAGTACTTGGGAGGCTGAGAAAGGAGGATCCCAGGTTCTTGGCCAGCCTCAGCTACTTAGTGAGTCTCTTCGCAATTTAGTGAGATCCTGTTTCAAAATAAAGAATAAAAAATAGGGCTGGGGGTGTAGCTCATGGTAGAATCCCCCTGGGTTCCATACTCAGTACCACCAAAAAATAAAAAAATAAAAATAAGTGAAGGCTGATGGGAAGAGTGCTAGTATTACTTTCCTCTTCCTATATTGAGAAAGAACTAAATGTGTTCATTTAGTGGTTAAAGTTGTAAATGCTACCAAAAGAAAATCAAACAGAAAAATCAAACATAATATATAATTGGTAAACTAAAGAGTCAGAGCTAGCCAGACTCAAACAGGAATGGTTTCCTTTTCTCCTGAAATTGCTAAAAGCATGCCCTGTGAGATTTATCTTCCTTCCTATAACTAGTATTTGAGCAGACCCTTGAGCTCTCAAGCACTTTCACTTATAGAAAGAAGCCTGATTTTTGTGAAAATATACTTTCAAGTTGAAGAGACACACATTAGTCTAAATCAAAACTTCAAGTTCATACCTAATGAAAAACACGTTCTTTCACTTTTAGGTCTTTCCTTAGCAAGCTCTGAGCTTTAGGCAAAAGACGAAGCTTCCATTCAACATTTTGTTTCATATATGATCAATAAAATTTGAGTAGACATAACTTGGGAGAAGTATAAGAGAGATAAAATCTCTCATCTTTCATGTCCCAAAATAATTTGCTACTGTTTAAAGTTAATATATAAAGATAGGGAGGCATAAGTACACTACTCAACAATAAGATGATACCCACTAAAAGATCAAAAAGCAGTAATAACTAAAATTACTCCAAAAAGTGAGACTGTGGACAGGTGACTATTTAACACTATCCATTTAAAAGTATTGGATTCTTTATGACCACATTTACCCTGTGCATTTATTATATTTACTAATAATTAAATAATGAAAAGTAATAAATCATAATATTAGAAGGAGGGGGAATGGTTAAGAGTATCAAATAATCAATAACTACTGAGAAGTCAAAATAAGAATTGAAGAATAATCACTAGATTTAATATTAAAGTTATTTATCAGGGCTGGGCATGGTGGCACATGTTTGTGATCCCAGAACTTGGGAGGCTAAATCTGTATGATCACGGATTCAAGACCACCTCAGCAATTTACCAAGACTCTCAGCAACTCAGATCCTATTTCAAAATAAAATTAAAAAGAGGTAGGGGTGTGGCTTTGAGGTAGAATGCCCTTGGATTTAAACTCCCGTACCACAAAAAAAAAAAAAATTCATTGATCATAAACCAAAAAATGTTGAGGAATACAAGAGCATGAACACCAACTTTCTCAAAATATTTGACTTTGGTTGATTAATACAGGAGCTACCCCCAAATGTGTGTAAAAGTATGAATGTAGCATGGTTAACCTGGACACTCACTGTTGGAAGGGGGGAAGGGGAAGGGGGGAGGGCACCAAACACAGTCTGAATGTAAGCCATTTTCAATATGATCCACATAAAAATAAAAAAATAATAATAAATTGACTTTTTCTGATCAATATCTAAAATTTCTTCTCTCTCTGGAGAGTAGAAATAGGGCTAAAAATCTGTATTGAATACTATTTTAGTTTTTTATTGTTGCTATTTTCAAAATACACTTTTATTAATTCATTGTAATCCCACATCATAATGAAGTTTGGAGAAATAGGGACATTCTAAGGTGAGAGATATTTAAATGTTGTTGCGAAAAAATTAAGAAAAATAAGCAGGTGAAATTATTTCATGGAAAGATGTGCTAATCACCTTGCTAAGAAGGGTAGAAGGAAGACAAATGAAAGGCAAGGAGTAGAAGACTGGAATTGAACTTAGAGGAATGATAGTTTATTCTTTATTCAGGAAAAGATAAGATAATATAAATGAAAATGCATCCATCAATGACTAAGTGCATAGACTGGGTGAAGAAAATTCATGTAGTGGTTTCCATGGACTTTGTGAAGAGCGTACCACAGTTACTTTCAGAAGTGTGAGGAGAACAGAAAAGTTGTGTAATGTTTCTTACACAGAGTGGGAGCTGAGAGTTAATCAGGAATGTGTAGCAGACTCTCTGGATAATATCAAGGGTCCATCTAAAGAATGAGAGGATTCCTGAGGGCAGCATGAGTTCATGGTTTTCTCTAGCAGTTTTCACACACATGCACAGGGAAAATAGATGTTTAGATTGAACTAGGGTTTGTGAAAGAGATCATGATGAAATTCAGAAAACCAAGACATGGTTTTTCCAGAGCTATTAAAATTGGTGTTAAGTACGTAATTTGTGAAAAACAACATAACATTGTTTTTCTCTAAACTTGATTTTAGTTTTATTTTCCATATATTCCAAAGATTTTTAATTGAATTTAAAAATATATGAATACATAAAATCTAAACTTGAATGGAAGAAAAATGGATATTCGAGAAGTTTGATAAGGGAGATGACACAGAAAAGACTAAACCTAATTCCCATCTATAGATGTCTATGAGGCTGTTTTGTCACCTGATCCACAATTGACTTCCTAGCTGGAAAACATTAGACCCAAAAGCTAGAACTCTCTAACTCTAGATAATTCTTACTAGGGAAGGTACATGCTAACTGTAAGCTACCATCAGATGCAAAAGCTGACCAGAATAATAAGAAGCCCCGTCCTGACAATTATAATACCCGAGGGCCTTTCCATCCATTTTTGCCAATCCCCATTTTATCATGTGATTTTCATTTAGATGAAGAATAAAGATACTTGGTCATTGTACTAGTTTCATTGGACTCTTTAAAGCGAATGCTATTTTCAATTCTTGTTTCGAAGACGTGAGATTATTTCTGAATGCATAGACAAGGTGATATTTAGTAGTCTAAATCCCTCTCCTGTATTTAAAATTGGTCTCTGTCTCTAGTATTAGTTATACAACTGCCTACCCTTTGCATTTTAAGTGAATCGCAGCCACAAAAGATTACTCAGTTGGGTTGTTTCTTAATCCTATCAACTCCCGTCAGAATCATCCTTTTCCACCCACATACACTCAGCTTTCAAGTCTAAAATCCAAAGAAACATTTAAATTATTAAAGTCAATCTTGTGAAACAGGATTTGTCTCACTGTATGGCAAATAATTTAAATAAATTCCACTGTACATCTGACCTTACACTGGCTAGCCAAGTTCTTTCTCCATATCGAATCTGCAAAATAATATTTGTTATATTTTGGTCCTTTTCTAATGACCAAGTTTGGGAATTATTTTATGGTTTATTATTTTTATTACTCACAGAGTACAGAGTCTGTAAAAGTAAAACAATGAATTTAACAAATATCTATTTACTATTTGCTATAATTAAGACATGATATTATGTTCCTCAGGCTTAAAAGTAAGGCAAAATTATTGTTTTATAGATTCTAAAATTCCCTGACTTGGGTATATAAAGTAAAGTGGACCTTACAATAGCACTTGAACAAAGAGGGAGAAAGTATTAAAGCTGTAAAGGAAATAAAGTAATAGGCAAAATTGAAAAAAAATTAAAGGTGGAAAGAAGGAGATATTTAATTAGACAGAGAAGAAGTATCTCAACAGAACTCCAGATTTTTCAGGCTAAGTCAGAGAGAGAAATGTTTGGCAGAAACTGGGCATTTAGAAATAACGAGTTGCTTTGTGGAAGCAAGGAAGGTGATAAATCTGGTTCAAGAAAGTTTTAGCCAAAAAGAACTGTGGAATGTGCAAATAATGACGTCTCGCAGGCAGTTGGACTTGTGTAGCTACAGCTTTGGTGCATTTAGGTTGCTGAGCTATAGACCTGGGAATCATTTGCAAGAAGCAATAGAAGCTGCTAAAATAGTGAATGGTGGATAATGGGTGAAAACAAAGTGTGCATGAGGCAAGATGGCGTTCTGAGGATAGAAGTGTGGGGAGCTGCAGGAAGAAGGGAAAAACATAGCAAAAGAGGGGGACATCAAAGGGAACTAATGTAAAATTAGCGGTCAGAGAAAGCCAAAGAGCTAATATTTAAGAAATCAGAAGAGAAAAAAACTCATTAAGAACACTATGATTGGCTCTGGTAAATACCACAGAGACTTTGGAAATAAATCATGCTTGAAGTCATTTAGCATTGTTAATCTTGAGACTACAGAGTATGTGACTTTTAATAAGAGTTACCAGCACTAATTCTCAAACTAAATTGTCTCAAGAGACAATTTAATTGTCTTTTCAAGTTTAAGAAAGGAATGTGCACATTAAAAATGGGTCTCTGGAAGCCAGGCGTGGTGGCACACACTTGTAATCCCAGCATTTGGGAGGCTGAGACAGGAAGATCGCTATTTGTGGACAACCTCAGCTACTTAGTGAGACCCTCTGCAACTTAGTGAGACCCTGTTTCAAAATAAAGAATAAAAAATAGGGCTCAGCGTAGCTTGGAGGTAGAATGCCCCTGGATTCTATCCCCAGTATAGAAAAAAAAAAATGGGTATCTAAAGTTGTCTGAGTTGAATTTGGAAGAATCCAACAAAAACAGTGCCTTCTTGGTTTACACACCCTTTCCTTACTCTTTCCTTACTCTAACTTCCAAGATGTTGCTAGTATTAGATACGAGGTTCCTTCTCCCAAGTCCACAGCTACTAGAAATTTTCCCTGTTCTTGAGTGTCTGTCACTCAGGGTCCCATATTAGCTGGGGAAAGAGTGGAGAGACAGACTTGTGGGCCATAACGGCTAAGGCTCTGAGTAGTATTTGTACTGAAAATGAAAATCAAATGAAAGAGAAAATAAAAATCCAAGCAATGGGTTTCTAGAGGTCACGGTACGTAATTGCGGATATGTTGGGGGGGGAAGTACCTCAAAAGCACCTCTTAAAATAACAACACATAGGAAACTTCTAATCTTACATATCCTAAAGCTGACATGTGAGAGAACATGTTTTTTGCTCACTGTAATTGTATGTGATAGTGAGATTCATGGTGAAACATTCGTATAGACACCTACGATTACTTGGCCTGTTTCCTTCCCCACACCTTCCTTTTCCCTCTTCTTCCTACTCCAGTCTCCCTTCACGATGTTACTGCTGCCTCTTCCCATTTCCATGGGTTTCCTTTTGCTCTCTTCTCCCTAGCTTCCACGTAAGAGAGAGAAAGTGCAGCCATTGCTTTCTGAGTCTGGCTGATCTGACTTAGAACGATGTCTCCAGTTTATCCATTTGAGTGGACGAGTTTGATCAAGAATATTTTATGAGCATTTTAAAGCCATCCCACAATGCTGTTATTCTAATCCCAGAATCATATTTCTTAAGAAGACAACAGCCGGGCACAGGGATACATGCCTGTTAATCCCCGTAACAAGGGAAACTGTGGCAGGAGGATCAGGAGTTTAAGGCCAGGCTGTACAACTTAGAGAGACCTCATCTCAAAATAAAAAAGGAAGCCGAGCGTAGTGGCGCACGCTTGTAATCCCAGCATTTGGGAGGCTGAGACTGGAGGATGGTGGTTCGCGGATAGCCTCAGCTATTTAGTGAGGGCCTTCACAACTCAGTGAGACCCTGTTTCAAAAATAAAAGACTAAAAAGTAGGGCTGGGGTTATAGCTCGGAGCTTGAATGCCCCTGGGTTCCATCCCCAGTACCGCAAAAAATAAAATTAAATAAAAGAAAGAAAAGAAAAGAAAAAAAGAAAAAGGGCTGAGTATATAGCTCAGTGGTAGAGCATGCCTGAGTTCGTCTACAGTGCTGCAAAAAAAAAAAAAAAAGCAACAAAATTTGGGAAGTGTAAAGTAGCCACTCATAGTCTTTTCCCTTTGCATGTTAGAGTCTTTTGTTTGAAATTGGAAAGAAAATTCTTCACTGTTTCCTTTTCCCAGCAGTCTCCTTTCACGGATGACAGCAGTCAAAGGAAGCCTTCGTATCATGCGCACAGCTGGCTAATATTTACCTCTATGCGAGCTCAGTATTTTCTTTTTTGAAAATGCTGGACCATATTCTTCCTCAGATGTTGTTTCCCTTTTTTCTGGGTCATGAAGATATACGCAATTTAAGCTAAAGGTGATATTAAAAAATAGTAACCACTAGTTAAATAACTGAGGTCTAGGAGAGATGCCAAGTCCACACAAAAAGTGGAACTACTCTTTAGGAGGCTCTGAAGATTATCATTTAATAACAGGGAGGCATCTCAGGATGTTCTTTGGGGTTCCTACTAGTTAAATTTCCACCCCAAGCAATTTTTTTCTTTGCAAATGATTTGCTTTAACTCCCAACTTTTATTCATGAAAACCCAGAGGAAGCATTCCATATACTCTTCTCTCCATTCCAGATTAAATCTACCAGAGATGGTGCGTTCATAACTCATGACTCAGCTCTGGACACTGAGGAAAAGGAGACTGGACCAAGATTTCTGTCACTGACTAGCTTGCCCTCTTAACGCTTTTGCTTCTTCCCTGAAAATACATCCACACATAAAAAGCCGGCCTGAAAGCCTAACCTCAAAACCTCTTAAGATCACCCAGACATTTCTTTTAAATATAAGTCAAAGGTATAAAATATAAGAGTCATAGAGTTAGCCAACTAATCTAAAGAAGAATTTAGTTATAGTTATGGCTAGTAGGAACCTATGCCCTACATATTACAATTATAAATCCTTGTGCCCTTAATTGGGTGATGTGTGCATGTATGCCTCTACCATCTTGTACTCCATTAAGATGTATGACTACAGTGCACCAATAAAAAAAATCCTTCTGTCATTTGTTGTTGTTGTTTATCATGTTTAGTGACTTCTGCAACTAAGATAATCTAGTAAATTCACACACAGTTCAAGGACAGCCTCAGCTACTTAGTGAGGCCCTTTGTAACTCAGTGAGACCCTGTTTCAAAATAAAGAATAAAAAATAGGGCTGGGAGTGTAGCTTGGAAGTAGAATGTCCCTGGGTTCCATCCCCAATACCACAAAAAAAACAAGAAAATATAATTTTAAAACATTCTCACCCAAAATATTTATCTTCATCTGCTGCCTGCAAGCTCAAACCTAATCTTTTGTAAACCCAAGTGTAATCACATTTTGTTAATAATCTCTGAAACCTATGTTTCATTTTTCAAGGAGAGAACCCACATTTGATTTATAAAATTTCAAAATCGAAAACTGGCAGTTATTCCTTTATTTGTATAACAAACACATCTGTCTCTCCACTGGAAACTCAGCCTTTTATTCCATACTTCATCTCACAGAGAACACTGAAACCCAGAGACTTTAAAAGTCTTAACCAAGTTCACCAATCAGGACAAATTTGTCCTAAAAAACAGACAAAAGTAGTCTGCCTCTATGAAAGAAAATCAGTTTAAATCCAGATATTAATAGAGCTGGTTTCCTTCTTCTGAACCTTTCAAATTATCAATGCTGGAAAAACATCTGCTGTTATAGACAGGCAGTGTGTAGCTTGCTGCAATAAAGGACTTTATGATGATCTCCCCAAGAATTGCTGCACTTTGAAAAATGCTTTAGGTCCTAATTCCTCAAAGTATGGTCAGTAGCTTTGGGGGGCTTGTTAGAAACACAAAACCTCAGGCATTATCTAAGAGCTCCTGAATTATGTCTTCATTTTAACAGTATCCCTCAGATGATTTGCCTATGAATTAAAGTTTGAAAATAACTGTTTTAAATGATCTTGAAAATGATTTTCAATCTTAAAAATGTATGAGCTAAGACATGTGTGTTTAAATGAGATCAGGGGTATATTACTATTATTATTCTTCAAAGTAATTTTATTGTGAATATTTTTATAGGTTAAGAATCCCTTTTACAATAAATTATCTTCAATTTGTCTTAAGTGTAAATAGGGGATATTTTTGCAGATAGATTTTTTGCATAGGGAATAGGAATCATAGAAATAGAAGTATGAAGAAATAAAATTGTATCAAAAGATTATATTGGAAAAGCAGTTCATAAATCACTGTTATTTGGAAGTGTGCTGGCTTTTTCATAGTTTATTATTTCCAAGCTCAATCGTATAAAATTCATTTTTATTTAGTAGAGATTAGGTGAAATAGCCATTGCACTATTTATAGATAATGAAGACTCCTAAGTGTACTGATTCCTTTAAAAAAAAAACTTTTTTAACAAGAAGACATTATTTTAGAAAGTTAGAAGTCTCTATTTACACACACATAATTGCTATATATACAAGTAATTGCTATATATACAAGAACAGCAAGCAAGAACAAGTGTTTGTACACTCAACTAATTGCAAATGATTCTTAACTAGTAGTTAAAGTAACTTTATAAAGACAACACTTAGTGCACTTAGTTTGCCTAGTTTTGCACATAAAAATAATGAAAGCCTTCTTAAAGCCAAAAGACTATTCATGAATTTAGACCACTCCAGGGGCTGGGATGCCATTTAGTAGTAGAATACTTGTCTAGGATGCACAAGGCCCTGGGCTTAATCTCCAGCACCACCCAAAAAAAAAAAAAAAAAAAAAAAAAAGGGAAAAGTAGAAAGTAGAATAGTCCAAATGAGGATGCATTGCTAAATTTTATTGATAAATCATTGTATATCTGAATCTCTTTTCCTCCTAAGATTCTTTGGAAGTGTTTAAAGAAAATGTTATCATTTCTCTTTTATGAGCTTTTAATGATATTTCTCTTGAATAGAAACCGGTCCTTACGTGTAAGAACAGTGTCCTCCTCTATAGATACAAAATCTTGTTTTGTAGAGAAAAGAATCTTTGTAGGCTTAAACATACAGTTTTTTTTTTTTTTCCTTTTTAAGTTCACATTGCCTAATGGGTGTTCTCTGATCATCATTTTTCAAGTTGGTGCACATTTTCAGGACTTCCCACAAAACAAAAAGATTGCATCAAAAATAGAAAACAGTTTTTGGGGAGTCCAGATCTTTTTTGAGCAATATAATGAAAGTTCTATGCTACCCATGCCTGAAATTTCCACAGCTAACTTTTTCTACTACCTCCCATAATAGAAAATGACTTAGAAAAATGCATATGCTATTGTTACCACTGCTGTTGCACTATAAAAACCCGCATTTTGCCAATTCCTATTGACCTGTGTCATTATCATTTTAAAAATCTATGATCCACTCTGGCAAATATAATTTCACACGACTTTTTAGACAGCCTCAGAACTTTAAAGTTTGCAAACATTATGACAGATAAATTTAGTGGTGCAGTGGGCAAATGGTCTCACTGCATTTCAGTCTTGGGCTTCTCTATTTCATTTATTTAAAATCCCTTCATTAAGTTAAGAGCCTAAGATCATTAATAACAAACATCTGCGGGCCATTTTCTTTCATTTTCACATAGCTAATATATGGCGTTATTTATTTAATGATCTTATGTAACATCTTTCTAAATTCTCCAAAGAAAGTTGCTACCAGAAGTACACACTAAAAAGAGTTAAAAAGAATTCATTACTCATCTTTATAAATAGATTTTTATAATAGTTTGAAAATGAGATCAAAACAAATATTTTCTAGACTTCTTTAGAATGCTAAGCAGTGTTAAAAAGAGTTAATGAGAAAAAATGTTAAAAATAGTGCTTTTCTGTAGTTTAATAGTTGTCTCTTAGGACAGTATTTTATGAAGATCCTGCAGAAAAGAAATTTTCTTCTGACTGCCTGTGCTGTGTAAATATTACCTCAGATAAATGCCATATTTTGGCTAAATAAGTCTACATAAACACAACACTCTTTTATGGGGTGTCCTTAGCTTTTTTTGCATTAACTCAAAATTCAAACCATAATTCCCCCAATGCACTCTATAAAATAGGATTCATGATTTCATACGGTGAAATGATATTTTCCTTTATAAATGCCACATAAAACCTGTGGTAAATTCTTAAATAGAAAAATTGTGAAAATCCCAGCATAACCACAGATTGCCCTCGTCCGCTGTCCAATAAATTCTAACTTTAGGTTTTTACCACCTGACAGAAATCTTTTATAGTTTTGGTGGGGGCCGTCTTTTCTTTTCCTTGTACATTTGTCTGTGACATTCTATATTCCAGTTGAGAAATCATTGAAGATAACATTGTCATTCATATCTGCATAGATAAAAGGTTTAGGATATATATTTTCTCTAGAAATAATACTAGGAAAATTTAAAAAATAATTTTACCATGTAGATAGGAAATAAAGAAATGAAAAGAAAATAAATATATGTATAGTTACCAAAAATATGCTGGAACCTAAAAGAACTAATCTAATACTAAAAAACAAATAACAATAAGCTATATCTACATTACATTAACTTTTCATGTTATAATCATAACATATAAGATTATATCAAGCATAGAGCTTTAATACTTGACCTATTTATATTTTTATGTTAGACAGTAAGTTTAAGTTCCAGTTATTTACCAAAGTTATTGTTACTGGCATGGAAGAATTTTTAAATGGCTAAAAATAATACACTTAACTTTACATGAAATATTCAAAATAGTCAATATTCATGTTGAAGTCTTATTGAAAATAGGAAAACCATACTGTTTTATATTACATAGCTGACAATAAAATACCAGTAGAAAGTTTCCTGCCTAAGGAAGATAAGAGGAACAAATAGATAATAATATTACTGTTTTTTTATTCCAAGTGTATATGGGTGGTAGCTCCTTTCACTGACTGATTTAAATTTTGAAACACATTCGTTTAAATAATTCATTTAAACGCAACCAGCTCCTCTGTTACATATAAATTAGATTTTAGTTTCTGTTTGATAGATGAAGTGAATTATCCCCTTAGTAACCACGATATCATTCACCTCATGTAGCCAGCTTCTAGATCTTTCTATTCTACACATTCAGTGTACCCTGCCTTTCTTATTTTTGTAGTTATTTTGGATAAATATTTTAGGAAGTAAAAATATTTCATAGTGCTTCCTCTCCATTTAAGAGTCTGAGTCTGTGATTTTCTGGCTTCCAGGATAATATCTAGAAAAAATAATATAAGTTAAATCAATACCCTGCTTGTTTGACTATTAGAATCTAGTTCTTGTGCCGTATCCTAAATAAAACCTCCCACACTCCAGACGTGAGGATAAGAAACACAGAAAAGGAAAAACTGTGTTCAGCAGTGAAAGAGATTTGTCACACTGCAGGGATTTCCCCATTGACCAATTAAAATAAGAAACCCATCTTCTCTTCTTTAACTGGAGGACAGTCATAACAAAGGATTTTTTTGAATAGGACATAAAATAGAGAGAAACTGATGAGCATCTTCCAGGCTTCTCAGGGACATTAAATATCACCCTAACAAAGGCAAGCAGAAGGAACGAAACACGCTGGTATGCTTTATGTTCTGGCATAGTTGGGCATCTGAGGGAGGAACTATTAATTTTGTCCTCTGAGATCATATTTAAAAACTATGTATTAGACAAATTCTAACTCACTTCAGAAAAGGAAAAAAAGCATTAAAAATGCATAGCCCATTGAAGCTGACATTTTCTTATTTTACATATATCTTATGACCCTTGTGTTTAAAATTAAATATAAAAATAACATTTACAGCTGATAGCGAATATGGATTATATTTTGACTCATAGTTTTGGTGTCGTCAAGGCTCATATAAATCTCAGTCTAACTTTTCAATTTGCTATTGAGTTTGGGAGTTTACCTGGATTTTTAAATGCAATTTATTTTTTACTTGTACACTAATTACTGAAAAAACAAAAAGAATATTGAAGAAAAACAACACATATGAAGAAATATTTTGTGGTAGAATGCTTTCCTTGGCTTTAATAATTAAAATGTTAATGAAGTAGCCAAGCAGCATTTTCAAGACCATGAGACAATAAACATGAGGAAGAAGGTAAAACAAATTAATGATGTGACCTCTCAATATCAAATATGAATACCCACTACCAAACTAAAAACTATTCACTGCAGTGCCTTAAACAAACACCAATTATTCTTCCCCCTCGCCTTGCTATCTGCCAAAGGACAAATTAGAAGATTCTCTGTGGATGCCACTTCGCTTAAAAAATGACTTCCCTGAATCAAATAATAGTGAACTTGGCTAAGTTTAAAAATATGCTCATAGATATTATCCTCGGTCCTTGTCTGTTAAAACAGAATGTTTATCAACAATGTGGATTGTGGGAACTAAGTCAGCAACCATAAACATTCCAAAGCATCTTGTGTCTAGAATGATAATTTAGTTATCATTTAGTACTTTCCATAAATAACTTTCTATAAAGGTTACATGTATTTCATTTCTTTTCCAATGTAGGCAACCTCAAATTCAGAGAACTGGAACCCATAAAAGTGGGAGAGGGGAAAGATAAATTACAAACCATTCTTTTACTGATCCTACTGTTCCCCCTTGCCAAAATTGAGCCTATCCTCACCCCAAAAGCTACAAAAGATTACTTATAGTTGTCAATTTTATTAGTGATTTAATATGCCATGTATTCTTTCCTTTGTTTTAAAAGAAAAAGTAAGGTTAATATAAAGTAATAAACTACTAATCATAAAACACTCCCCAATATTCTTTAGAACCAGTGGGAAAAATATTTGCCCCAGAAACTGATAATTTCTCTCTACAGATAATGCAAATAAATTGCTTTGACTACCAAGGAAAATGGAGCCAGAATTAAAGGCCAACTTTATTAACTTTAACCGATTCGAGGCCTATACATTTGCCATCCCTGAGCTTTATTATAATTTACATCTTCTGTGATCCTGAATTTTTATGAGCCAATTTTCTCTCAGGGATGGTAGGCTGTGTCTTCCCAGGTCTGGTCTTTCCCATCACCTCTGCCCTATTCTACCTACCCACCAATAGTTTACGAGTTTTTTCTATGAAATATAATTTTTCTTTGGACTTTCTTGGAGTCCTTGAGGCCAGGCTCCCAGGACCTCCAACACAGAGCCTTGCTCCTTTCCCCTGCCCCTGCCTCTCCATGGCTCCCTGGCCCCCAAAGGAACGAACCTCTCCATTCCTATTCCAAAGCTAGTTTAAAATTTCTCGCGTCAATAACAAAATAGCTTCATAGCAAAGCTTGAAGTGGCTTTATGTAGTTAGTATTGTTCTCATTGTATAATAACCCTGATATTGAACCAAGTCAATTTTTTTCTGCAATTGTAGATGTGTAGTGCTTTTTAATTCACTCAAGGTCTCTTCCCTACCTCAGTTACTCAAGGTAAAAATTATAATTATTATTTGGGGATGGGGAGTTGCTGAGGATTCAACTCAGAGGCATTCTTCCTCCAAGCTACACCCCAGTCTGATGTTTTATTTCTTATTTGGAAATAGGGTGTCACTAGGTTGCTGGGAGCCTCGCTAAGTTACTGAAGCTGGCTTTGAACCTGCAATTCTCCTATCTCAGCCTCTCAAGTACTGGGATTACAAGCTGTGTGCCACCATAACCTGTTGTTGTTATTGTTATTATTTTTGTTATTGTTACTGTTATTGTTATTATTACAATATTCTCCTGTTCCCCATCCCCCCCAAAAAAACCTATCTATTGAAATCAGGTCAGTTGTTTTAATTTTTAATTAAATTTAATTAATTTAATTTTTAACACTAGAAAACTATTCCTAAGAAACACTACTAGCTTCACTTTGTCAAGAAGAAAATAAGGTGTTTTTCTTTTATTGTTTTTTTTCATACTTAATAGAGAGCATTAGCTGATCTAAATATAATCCTGGTAGAGTTTCCACACTTCTAATTAAATTCCAAACAGGCTTCATTTTTTAGAAAGCACACTTATTAATGCCCTAAATCTAAACTAAACCAGATGAAAGACTGCATCTTAAAGCAAGTCAAGCTCCTGACGTGCCTTCTTGGCTTCCAGTTGGGCCACCCTCAAGTCACCCAAGTTTTTCCATCCAGCAGGAACTGTGGCTCCTCTAAATGCTGAAGATGTCCACTTTGTCCTTTGAGTCATTTTGAGAAGTAATTAGTATGTTTAAATACCTTTCTGCATGATCCTAATTTTCTCTTATTAGCTTTTAACTCTGCGATATTGAACATTCATTCCTATTTGTTTTTATAAAGTATTCTTAAACAACATGAAGTTAATACAGGGCATAAAGAGTTCTATTTGTTTTGTATTTGTATTCTATTGAATAATAATCTCTGTAAGCTTCTGTTTGGAGAAGCAAACTGCCCCCCCTTTACCTCTGCATATATTTTAAATGGGTTTAAATTTTATTCCCTTATTGAAGGTTTCAGGAAATAATCATTAATCAGAGTTATTTAGCAGGCAATAATTATAGAGGCAGTAGATTGTCACAAATGACCTCACAAATGAAAAGATTTTCTGTATCAATGTGGTAAAACTTTAGCTGGGTGTGGTGGCGCACGCTTGTAATCTCAGTACTTGGGAGGCTGAGACAGGAAGATCACAGGTTCAAAGCAAGCCTCAGCAACTTAGTGAGGCTCTCAGCAACTTAATGAGACCCTGTTTCCAAATAATAAAGAGCTCAGGGTGTGGCTCAGAGGTAGAATGCGAGAGTTCAGTCCTCAGTGCCACACACAAAAAAAAAAAATATATATATATATATATATATATATATATATATATAGTAAAAATTTTACTGTTCTGATTCCTGATTTTTCTACATTCCTGAGATATGTTTAAGTATCTCAATAAAAGTATAGATTTAATTTCACATTTGTCTAACTCATTAACATAATAACCAGAAGAAAATGCAGCAGAATGACAAAACATGTCATTTTTTACACTATCCTAATAGAATTTTTTACATATATGAATATTTACCTAATTATGCACTCTAGTTACAATTAGTTTGTAAATTTCTCAAAACAGCCGGGCGTGGTGGCGCACGCTTGTAATCCCCGCGCTTGGGAGGCAGAGACAGGAGGATCGCGCAGGTTCGAAGCCAGCCGCACGCGCTGGCTTAGGAGACCCTGTTTCCAAATAAAAATGTAAAAATAGGTCTGGGAGTGTATCCCGGAGGTAGAAGGGCTTCCAGGAACCCCAGTACCACAAAAAAAAAAAAAAAATTTCTCAAAACAAAAGGAGTTTTACCATTGTAAAACTAATTTTTAAATATTATGAAACTTGGATAGGATATGTAAGGCAATATTTTATAATGATATAAACTAAGAAAATACAACTGTATTTATGAAAAACAAATTCCAATGGAAAGTTCAATTCAATAAAAATGTCATTTTTCAGACCACCTCTGACTAAGTAGTTACTTATCAACTGGTTCCTGGATGTTAAACTCAATATAAACTACACAAGTAAATCATGCCAGCCATTTAAGATTAATTGCTATTATATTTGAGATTTTCTTTAAGGTTAATGTAAATTTAGAGCTAGTATTTTAAATTTTTATTCAAACGGTGATTGCTCACAATGATTACATAATATAATCAAAATCTGGATGTGAAATTTTGCAAGTGGACAAGCTCCTGAGCTATCAATCACACTGGGTTAGAAACAGAGAAATGCAACTTGTCTTTTTAGCTGAAAACACAGTAAGATAAAGACTTGAGCTTGAAAGCGAATTTTCAATGATATTCTATGACCAAAAGAAGGTATCTGCATAAAAAGGTGCTTCCAGACTAAGGTAAATGCGTAGAACCCTCTATGAAGCACCAGATTTGGACAGGGAAGAAAGCTGGCATATTTTCCTATCAAATTTTTTAAAGCCTATTATCAAATTACTAAACATGAGCTGAACATGGGGTGCACGCTTGTAGTCCTAGTACTTGGGAGGCTGAGATGGGAGGCTCGTAGGTTGGAAGACAGCCTCAGCAACTAGTGAGGCTCAAAATAAAAATAAAATTGGTCTGGAAGGTAGCTCAAAAGCAGAATGCCCCGGGATCAAATCCCCAGTACCACAAAAGTAAATAAATAAATTACTAAATGCGTAAAAAGATTTTCACAAAATAGCTGAACTCCTGGTAGGTAACAATGATTTGGGGGAAGAAGTTCAATACTACATATAAAAAGAGCTAATTTTTTTCTTTCTACATAAAAAAGTTTGTATTATGCTTCCAGAAACGTGCCACCTCCCACCTCATTTATTGAAACCCGTTCTTTTATGTCCAATGCTTTTCAAATGTTTCTAGATGATCTCGGAAACCCCGAGAAGCTTAAATCATCATGAATCATGACAGCATCAGATAAATAAGCTATTACAGAAAAAAAAAAACCCTTACATTTGTAGCAGTAGTTATAAATAATAATAGGACATTAAAGAGTTTTGTTGGAAGAAAAGCTGCCTGGCGAACTTCCTTCTGTCAGGTTAGCCTTCTAGAATTTCTCAGACAAACCAATGTAGGTCCACAAAAATCAAAACCAATGCCTGAGTCTGTTTATAGAAATCATCAACTCAAAACACAACTGTTTGTCCTTCTCTCCTGACACTTTAAAGTGGTCTCTCGCCCTCCTTTGTGTTTTAGCTGAATTCGTGTGCAGAACATTGTAGTTCCAGCACAGAAACTTCTTGCAGCAGAGGGTTTAGCGGCCCTGGGAAAGGCGGCAAATGCAGTTGGATTCAGTGTGGTGCATCTGAAAACACGAGGCGAGCATGAATAATAGTTAGAGAACTAGCACACCTTAGTGGAAACTATTATAACTACAACTCTTTTGCAGACATTCGAATTTCAAATTCCATTGTTTCGGTGACATTTTATTTTACCTAAATAGAGGGACTTTGTTCCAGCTCCCCCCTCTAAATTTACATTAACCTTAATGTGTTTCTTCCTCAAATTCCCCCAAGATATAAATAAGAAGGCAAATGTGATCACAAGTTCCTAAAACTAGAAAATATTACTTATTTTGAGAATATGCATCAAATTTTTATACACACCCCCTTGAAGCCAGCAAATGAGAGGCATTTCCATTTTACATGCCATCGTGGTAATGTAAAGGTGTCTTTTTTTTTTTTAACTGGGTCTTGAACCCAGGGGTGTTCTACCTCTAAGCTACAGCTACAATCCAGTCCTTTTTAATTGTGAAACCGGATCTCGTTAAGTTCCTAAGGGCTTCATTAAGTTGGGGAGACTGGGCTCATATTATGATTCTCCTGTCTCAGCCTCTCAAGTACTGAGGTTTCAGGCTTGTACCACCCACCACTCCCGGCTTGTGTCAGATATTTTTCATTAAATGGTTGTTGTACATTTGAGTAAGAAAAAAAATAATGTGAAGTCAAGTCTTGGAGAACTGGTCCTATTTGAAGGTATTTAGGAAGAATGTCGTTTTCAAAAGGGTGTGTTAGAGTGGGTTTGTTCTTTTCTGCTCCTTTGCATTAAAAGATGCAGCAATGGCCGGGCGTGGTGGCGCACGCTTGTAATCCCCGCGCTTGGGAGGCAGAGACAGGAGGATTGTGCAGGTTCGAAACCAGGCGCGTGCGCTGGCTTAAGAGACCTTGTTTCCAAATAAAAATACAAAATAGGTGTCTGGGAGTGGAGCCCGGAGGTAGATGGGCTTCCAGGAACCCCAGTACCACAAAAAAAAAAAAAAAAATGCAGCAAGAAGGCTTTCACCAGATACCAAATGTTGACTCCTTGGTCTCTAACTTTTCAGACTCCAGAATCAGGAGAAATAAATTTCTGTTCTTCATAAATTACCCAATTTGTGATATTTTGTTATAGCAACACAGAACAGTTGGAGATACAAAGCAAACAAAAATAAATGCAAAGCATTCATTTCAATACATGAAGAAAATCAACACTGGTCATGAACATCTCAACATATACATGTATTTCCAGAAATCAAAATATAGATGGTCCGAAAATGTGTGTGTGTGTGTGTGTGTGTGTGTGTGTGTGTGGTTACTTTATGGTGCCAAACCATATTCATTTGAATTCTGAAGTCTGCTCTCCTCCCAGGGTGTTGTGTGCAACACTCTACTCCTTCATGACACTGGACAACAGCCATCACCGTCAGTCATGTGATCATGAGAGTAAATGCACAGTGTAGTGTGTTGCTAAGCTGCGATGTTCAGTAGGTTAGGTGTATCTAATGCAAATTTTTTTTTTTTGCACGTCTGGGGATGGAACCCAGGGGCATTCAACCTCCGAGCTACACCCTCTGCCCTATTTTTTTATTCTTTATTTTAAAACAGGGTCTCACTGAGTTGCAGAGGGCCTCAGTGAGTAGCTGAGGCTGTCCACGCACCACGATCCTCGGGTCTCAGCCTCCTGGATGCTGGGATTACAAGCGTGTGCCACCACGCCTCGCATTTAATGCATTCTTTACTGATGATATTTTCAAATTACAGTGGATTTATCGGGATGTAATCTCATCATAAGTGTAACACCGGCATAATATTTAGGGAGCTATAGGTAAGATATACTTATCTTTTTATCTAGCATCTCACCTAATTGACATGTGATTGGAAACTAAAAAGGATGTAAATCATGTTCAAGAACAGTTGAATATTTCAGAGAAAAGGATGATCAAATGACAGAATAAGCTCAGTATACGCTCTCCTCTCCAAACATGTACGAAAGCTGTCAAAAACCAACTATTGCAGAACGCCCAAAATTGTCCGAAGGCATGAAGCAAATTGAGAGAGAATTATTTGTGAAAAACCTTCAGGAAGAACAGGGAAAGTCGGTAGTATTTCTACCTGGGGCTGTGTTCTACTTTCCTCCTCCCTTCACAGGGGGTGGGGAAAACTGAAAAGCAGGAGCTTTGCCATGGGGGAAGCTCACTTGGTTTGGAGCAGAGCATTGAATTCTCCACATACAGGGCATCAGCCAAAGCACTGCCTAGCCCTGTGCAAAGAGGAAAGGCCCGTGACACAGTTATCCTAAGGTAGCGATCAGAGCAAGCAACAAATATCAGTCTAGCTAGAAAACGACCAAGATTAGTGAATGAGATGACCACAGTGGGAACTAGGTTCTCTCAAGTCTCTCAAAATGTGGTAGACCATTCACATACGTGCAACTTAAACCAGAAAAGGCCCTAGCCATCGACTAATTCTTGGCTGAGCATAGTGCCTTCTGCATGCACAGAAGAGATATGAAGGCCATACAGAAACCTAAAACTGGGGCAGATTTGTAAACTGTTCGAATTTTCAGTATTCAGACACACAATTAGATCAATACAAAGAGGATGGGCATTTTATTGGCCCAAAGTCAAAGTGTTTGGGCACAATTTCTGAACAGTTACTAACTGGTCTCAGAGATGATATCTAGAAAGCTAGTCTTGAGAATATATACATACATATACTTTTAACTGAGAATATATATATATATATATATATATTTTTTTTTTTTTTTTGGTGGTCCTGGGGTTCCTGGAAGCCCTTCTACCTCTGGGCTACACTCCCTATTTTTATATTTTTATTTGGAAACAGGGTCTCTAAAGCCAACGAGACTGGCTACAAACCTGCGTGATCCTCTTGTCTCAGCCTCCCAAGAGAGGGGATTACAAGTGTGCACCACCACGCCTGGCAACATATATTTTAACTGAGAATAAACATCAGAGGATGCATACAGTTTTGTGGGTTGTTGTTGTTGTTGTTGTTGTTGTTGTTGTTTTCCAGATTTGGGGATGGAACCCAGGGGCATTTGGCCTCCGAGCTACACCCTCTTGCCCTATTTTTTATTCTTTAGTTTGAAACCAGGTCTCACTGAATTGCAGAGGACCTCACTAAGTAGCTGAGGCTGTCCACAAACCGCGATCCTCCAATCTCAGACTCCCGAATGCTGGGATTACAAGCGTGCACCACCACGCCAGGCTTAATGCATACAGTTTTATTCAGTTTTCCCAACACTGTGACCAAAATATTCAACAAGAACAAAACAGAGGAAGAAAGGTTTATTGGGTCTCACGATGTCAGTCCACAGAGCCAGCTCTGAAGCATAAACAGTGGTGGCAATGGCAGGATGCGCAGAAGGACCCTGCTCTGATCATAGAGGGAGGCTGAAAACAAGGGGTGGAGGAATTTACATAGTCCCCAAGACCACATTCTCAATGACCCACCTTCTCCATCCTTGCCCCACATGACTATGTTACCACCCAATAAATCCATTCACACTATTAACTCATCACTAGATATATTCACTGGTGAGATTATAACCCTAATGATTCAATTATTTCTCCTCTGAACATCTTTGCATTGCCAACATGAGTTTTTCTGGAGGACATTTTATATCCAAACTATAACACATGCTATGGAAAAAAAGATTCCATGTATTTAGTCCAGCCAAGTTACTAAACACACATGAACACACACACACACACACACACACACACACACACACACACACACACAGAGCAAAAATCGACAAGGATAAAAAGTAAAATCTCATAATTGTGACAATGTATTACCTAAAATGTCTAGTTCTTAACAAAATCAATAAATCCAGATATGCTCATAACAAAGAAAGAAAAGGTGATATATACAAAGATGATAACATAGCTGGGTGTGGTAGCGCAAGCTTGTAATCCCAGCATTTGGGAGGCTGAGACAGGAGGACCATGGTTCACAGAAAGCCTCAGCTACTTAGTGAGGCCCTTTGCAACTCAGTGAGACCCTATTTCAAAATAAAGAATAAAGAAAATAGGGCTGGGGGTGTAGCTCAGAGGTCAAATGCCCTTGGGTTCCATCTCCAGACCCCCCAAAAAATAAACAAAGAGGATGACATAGCCACTTGTAGGAAATGTTTCTGAGGGTTCCAGATTAATTAGACTTAATATGCAAATATTTGAAAGAAGCTTTAAAAATATGTTCAAAAACAAAAGAAAATCATGTCTAAAGAATTACTGAAAAATATGATGACAGTGAACTATCAATTTAAAAACTAACACTATAAAAAAGAACTAGAAGGAAGTTATAAAGTTGAAAAGTAAAATAACTGAAATAAAAATTCTCTTTCATGATTCAACATATTTGAATAAAGACAGTATAAAAAAATCAGGAAACTTGAAAAAAAAAGATCAATAGAAGTCCCCCTAATCTGAAACTTGATGTGAGACTATAATGCATCAATAAAAATATAAAAATAAATATTCTTATTAAAAAAGTAAAAAATATCTGATTTGAAGAACTAAGGGGAAAAGATAATGAGCAAAGCTTCAAAGACCTGTGATCCATCAAGCATATGAACATATAGATGATAGAAATCCCAGAAAGACGGGAGAGAAAGGCTCAGAAATAATATATGAAGAACCAATAACCAAAAAAGAGGGGCAGGGTAAAGACTCCAATTCCTAAAATCATAAATAAATCTGAGGACATTACACTCAATCCTATAGAAAAAAAAAGGATTATAAGAGTGTCCTATGAATAATTATATGCCAACAATTGACATAGCTCAGGTAAAATGGACAAATTTCTAGAAACACAAAACTTGCTAAAATGGGATCATGAAGACATAGAAAATCTGCAAAATCTCTACCTAGTAAGGTGATCAGCTCACCTACAAAACCCTCTTCTGTGGTGAACTTTACCAGTAAAGAATTAAAAACAAAAAACAATCTCCCTCAAACTTTCCATAGATTAAAAAATGAAGAGGCCCTCCTACTTCATTTTATGAAGCATTGCAGTGATACAAAAGCCAGACAAAAACACTAAAGGAATAGACAAATATATCCTATATTATTGATGCAAAAATATGCAATAATATAGTAATTAACCAAATTAAACAGTGTATTATTTTGCACCATGAGAAGGTAGGATTTATTCCTGGAGTACAAGCTAGTTCAATATAGGAAAATCAATCAGTTTGATTCACCATCTTAACAGAATAAAAGATAAAAATCAACAATCCTACTTATTATCTCAAAGAGATCTCTGAACTCACATGTTTCCTGCAGCATTATTCACAGTAGCCAAGATATGGAAATAATCTAAGTATTCATCAAGGAATCACTAGATAAACAAAAGGTAGTGTGTGTGTGTGTGTGTGTGTGTGTGTGTGTGAATTATTTAGGGTTTTTGACATAAAGGATCATGCAATCTGTAAACAGGGATATTTTTATTTCTTTTTAATTTGAATACTTTTTACATCTTTTCTTTATATTTTTTCTTTTTGTCCTTAAAAAAGAGGAGTCCAGTCATCTGCAGCAACTAGGATAAACCCAGAGAAATAATGAAATAGGATAAACCCAGGCATAATGAAATAATCCAGACACAAAAATGACAAATACAGCAGGACCCACTTTTTTGAAGATGTTGAACTCATAGAAACAGAAGGTGAAAACAGGAGAAAGGTGGCTACCAGAGGCTGGAAGGTAGAAAGAGCGAGAGGATTTGGGTCAAAGGGTACAGATTTTCTCTTATGAGATGAATATATTCTAGGCTGAGGTTAATCAATGAAAAAGCTACAATCAAATATGTGCATATATGTGAATGTAACGTTGTTAACCTGGACACTCAGTATTGGGAGGGAGGGAGAAGGGCAAGTTGGGACCGGGGGGCAGAAACTAAGTACTGTGTGAATATATGCCATTGGCAACATGGGCCACATTATGATGTAAGACTAGAGTGTACCAATAAAGTTAAATTAAAATTAAAAATAACATGAATATATGCTGAAGACCTAATAAAAAATATGAAAACTGAGAGTAGTTCTCAAATGTCCTCCTAACAAGAAGATAGTACCTATATAATATGACAGATATGTTAAAACACTACATTATACAACTTAGCTATATATAATTTTAATTTTAATTTTAATATATACAAACTTATTAAAAAGAAATAAGGAATTAAAGAAACTTCTTCATTATGGTAAATGGCATATACGAAAGTCCCTTAGTTGATATCATAAGAAAAAATTAAATACTGTTTCGTTAATAGAAGGAACAAAGTGAGGATTTCTGCTAATGCTGCTTCTGTTCAATATTTTTCTGGAAGCTCTAGTCAATTCAACGAGGCAGAAAAATTTTTTTAAAGAAACAAGTGAAATTAAATCTTTCATAATGAAAAGAAAGAAGTAAACCTATCTTTATTTGCTGACAATATGATCCAATTTATAAAAAAAATTCTTAAGAATCTTCAAAAAAACTAGAACTGATAAGCAAGTTTAAAAGGTAGAAGAATACACAATCAATATTTAAAAGCAGTTTTACACCCATGTACTGGCAATGAAAAATCTAAAGATGAAATTGAGAAAATAATCCCCTTTGTAGTAACATAAAAAGAATGAAGTAAGCAGAAATCGTTTCAACAAAAAATCCTGCAAAATCTATCTTCTGAAAACTATTAAACATTACTGAGAAAAATTAAAGATCTAAATAAATGGAAAAGTTTATTTTAACTAAATGTAATACCATATTAAGATAAAAATACCTTTCAAGTTGATCTTAAGATTCAACATAACCCCTACAAATTTCCAGCAGGCTTTTTAAATTAACAAGCTTATTCTAAAGTTTATATAAAAATATACATCTTCTCTCAAATTCAGCCAAAAACAATTCAAAAGTTTTTGAAAGGAAGTGTGAAGGATATACAATTACCAATCTCAAAACTTATTATAAAAGTGCAGTAACCAAGACTGTACTGCATGATACTGGTATAAGGAAAGATATATGGATCAGTGTAAAAATTAAGACTGCAAAATAAAGTTTATGTTTATGATCAATTAATTTTTTACAAAGGTGCCAAAGCAATTCAATGGATTGAAGATAGTATTTTCATGATATGATGCTAAGAAAATTGGGTATCCATCTGCAAAAAGTTTATTTAAACTCATACTTCACACAATACAAAAAAGTTAAAGTCACTCAAAATGGAATATAGACATATATAAGACTAAAAACTATAAAACTTCTTGGGAAAAAATATTTTAAAAAAAGCTTCATGACCATGGGCTAGGCAAAATTTATTAGATACAATTTCAAGAATTCAATTTACAAAAAAGAAAAAATAATTTTTTTATTTTTTATTGGTGCATTATATTCATACATCATATTGGGGTAAAAAACTTGTATCACCGATTTAACCCCTACCCAATTCCCACTCCATTCCCTCCCCATCCCTCCTTCCCTTGCTTGGCTTAGTGGTTGACTTCGATATGTTTAAGTACATTGTGTGTTTTAGAGAATTTCCTTCTTCCCCCCTCCCATCCCCTCATTTAGGTTGTCTTGTTTGCTCCTCTATAGGATTTCTAAGTAAAGGAATAAATTCGACTACATCAAATTATTTTTTAAATTCTCACTCTAAAGTAACCATTTAAAAGTGAGAAGATAAGTAATAGACTAGGGACAATATTATAAATCACATAACTAGTCCAGGAATATATCCAGCCTATATAAAGAACATTTAAGGAATGGGATGTAGCTCAGTGGTAGACCTCTTGCCAAGCATGCACAAGCCCCTGGGTTTGAGCCCTAGCACCATTTTAAAAAAATGAAAAACACTTAAAAAGACAAGCAGGTAGGAGCTGTTAAGAGAGTATTTTACTTCTGCTAGTGTATCTATTTTTTAAATATATTTCTTTTGGTTTCAGATAAAACAGGAGAGAGACTAGTAGGATAGGATAGAAGGTAGAAGGGAAAGGGGGAAAGGAGGCTTGAGGAAGGAGACAGATAAATAGCTTAATGTTCATATATGAACGACACACTACCAATCTCACCAACACGTATGGGGTTGGGGGGTGGATGGGAGGAGGATTCAGAGGGAAACACAGCAAGTGATGTGTGTGCATATAAATAAATCACTTTGAATCTCACTGGTATAATTAATTACAAAACATTCCAGTAAATTATATATGCAATATATATGTAATATAAATGTTACATATATATACACACTCTTGTGTTACCCAATGAATGCTTCAAGTTTTCCTTTCTAAATTCTCAATTCCTGAAATGATATTAAATAAATCAATGTCTGTAGCTTCTTACAGTCTTCTGGTCTGGAAACTCGTTAACTGTTTTATTTGAGGCTAATTACTTTATGGGGAATGTGGATAAATCAAATGTCACACAGAGATCCACTATTTTGTACAGTTAATATGAATTAATAATTATAATTTTAATAAAAGAAGACAAACAACCCAATTTTTAAAATAGGTAAAAAAAAAAATCTGGACAAGTCAGGCATGGTGGTGCACACCTGTAATCCCAGTACAAGGAAGGCTGAGACAGGAGGCTCATAGGTTTGAGGACAGCCTCAGCAAGGAGTGAGACAGAGAGATCCTGTTTCCAAATAAGAAATAAAATTGATCTGGGGGTGTAGCTCAGAGGTAAAATGTCTGTGGGTTCAATCACCAGTACCACACACACAAAAAAAAAATTAAAATGTTTAGACAAATACTAAACCAAAGAAGATATATAGGCACCAAGTAAGTACAAGAAAAGATTCCTGAGTCATTAATCATTAGGAAAATACTAATGAAAACCTTAATAAGATACAATCCTTTACACCCATTAGAATGGCTATAATAAAAAGACAAGAAGTTGGGTACAGCGGCGCACACCTATAATCCCAGCTACTCCAGAGGCTGAGGCAGGAGGGTTACCAAACCCCAGGCCAACAAGGGCAACTTAGCCAGACCCTATTTTACAATAAACAGTAAAAAGGACTGGGAATATTGCTCAGGGTAGAGTAGTTGACTAGCATGTGTGAGGTCTTCAGTTCAATCACCAGTACAAAAAAGAAAGAAGTTAAAATGAACAAGTGTAGGCAAGAACAGAGAGAAATAGAAACCTTCATAGACTTCTGGTAGGAATATAAAATGGAGCAGCCACCATGAAATGAAAGTTAAATATAACCTTACCATACAATTCAGCAATTTCATTTTGCCTGGGTATGGGGAGCCATTAAGGTTTTTCCCTAGATTGGTGTCTCTGACTCAGCTGACTGTCCTTCGCCCAGAGTCAACAAGGTTTGGGGTTATGGAAAGTTCAAAAAGTTCTAAGAGAAGATCAGGTGGTGATGACACGAGGGCACTGATAGGCCTGTCTGTAATGTGTGTGTTTTGTATTGGTCTGTATTGTATTCTGGTGGTGGTAGCATGAGAATGTTGATTGACCTGTAGCTGTGTATAAATACCTCTGGAAAAACAAAGTCAGCATCTGCGCAATAAAGACGAGATTGACCCAGAAGCTGCGTTGGCCAGGAGCGTCCGCGCAATAGAGAATACTGACCCAGGCATAGTCGTCAACCCGAAGGAAATATTGACCCACAAACAGGGGTCGACCGGTAGAGATAGTAGGCTGGCGGCTCCCCCACGTTAGGGTTAAAAACTCTTCATCCTCACGCCTCACTTCAGAACCCATACTTTTGCCCACTGGCTCCGGCACCTGGGGTTAGGAATGAAAGAGGGTTGGCTCCAAAAGGACACAAAGAAGCTCTGTGAGACAACAGAAATGTTGGAGACCTGCACTGTGGATTTTATGTCAGGTAAATTAGATTTCAATAAAATCAGTAAAAAATTAAATACTCAAAATTTATATGCCAAATCTAAATTTTAATTAAAATTAAGCCCCTTCGTGGTCCCTTATATCAAAACCATCAACTCCTCTTCCCCCCAGAGTTCTAACAAATCTTTATTCCCACCAATTTTTACTAAGAAAGAAATAGAAAGAACATTGCTAGTGTCTTCAGGAATCTACAGAAGATGAATGAAAGTTATACATAAAATAGGGAAGCCGGCACACGTTCTTCAAAAGTGCAACAGTGTGTGCTGTTTAGTTTACACAAAACTAACATTACTTTCTTCAACTTATTCCTGATGGTATCTCTGAATTCAAGTATACTACAACAGTTAGGTCCCGCAATTAATAAGCTTAAGCTCAAAGAAGCGAACTTAAATTTTTAATGCAAATCATGTCTACTTATGTGACACTCTTCTCACTTCTGAACTATTTTTTACAGAGAGTAGACATACAGGAGCTAGACGGGCAGAAGTCTGCCTTAAGTGTGAATCTCAAATTGGACATGGCACCACCATTGCCTTCAATGGTTCCAACTGAAACTCTTCGATTTTCTTTCCCTCAGGAGGAAGAACAATCCCAAACAATCCCATTGATGCTGTCCAGAAGCATTTAGAGTGACAAAGGAAAGACTGAATCTGAACTTAATGTTCTATAAGTGAGTCTCTGATCTATATTCCAGGCTGCACCTGGTTGTCCTAAAATATTTTTAAATATATTCCTGTGCTTCTGGGCATGGTGACACCTGAAATTCCAGTATGTGGGAGGTGGAGATAGGAGGATTGTAGATTTGAGACCAGCCTCAGCAATTTAGCAAGATCATGTTTCAAAATGTTTAAAATGAGGGCTGGGAGTGGTTCAGAGATAGGATTCCCTGGGTTCAACTCCCCAATACACACACACACACACACACACACACACACACACACACACACGTATGTATGTACCTATATATGTATGTATATGTATTCCTGTACTATATTGTTTGTTTGGTATAATGTCTCACAGGTTGACCTAGCTAGGAGAAGAAAGGAAATTCTTCTGATTTTCTTTCTCTCTAAAATTGGATCATTATAATGAATTATGGCAGCTCTGTGTAGCATACTGTTTTTATTTTCCTTTCATTGAATGAAGGACATATTCATTTCTTTGTTTTCTTTTTTTTCTTTCTTTTCTCTTTTTTTTTCTGGTGGTACTGGGGTTCCTGGAAACCCTTCTATCTCCGGGCTACACTCCCAGACACACACACACATATATATATATATATATATATTTTTTTTTTTTTTTTGAAACAGGGTCTCTTAAGCCAGTGAGGCTGGCTTCAAACCTGCGCCATCCTCCTCTCTCACCCTCCCAAGCACAGGGATTACAAGCATCCACTACCACGCCCGGCTCTCTTTTTTTTTTTTTTCCTAATGGAAAAATTAAACTATGTTTGCTGTTGGAAACAGAGAGAGCAACCAACTTTTCAGCATCTACAATTTGCCTAAGAAAAATTCTCCTCCATCAGATTCTGTCCAGATAAGCCATTTTATAATTTCAGGAGTGTTGATGTTTACATACTAGCTGGTCATGGTTTCTTGCCTGGAAGGTTGACAAGAACTGTTATTTCTGAAATGTCTGTATCAACTGGCATCCTATTTTTTGTTTTGTTTTATTTTGTTTTTGTTTTTGATGTGGTGCTGGGGATTAAACTCAGATTCATTCTACCTCTGAGACACTCACAAACTTATTTGATTTTTTATTTTGAAACAAGATCTCATTAAGTTGCTGAAGCTGGCCATGAACCTGCAATCATCCCTTATGCAGCCTACCAAGTATGGGGATTTTAAGTGTGACCCACCATACCTGGCATTCTGTCTATTTTGGATGGTGATTTTGCGTTGACTTTAATCAGAGGGCATAGAAATGATGAGTTGCACTTCAGTGAGTCTCCTGCATTCCAGAAATACTCCTTCTCACCTCTATGAAATAGAAACAGCCTCATCTACTCTTTATGATAAGGCGAAGAGGTCAACAGAGAGACTCCTTTGCCTGTTTTTTAGCAGTAGGACGAGTCCAAAATGGCCAAGCATCAGCTCAACATTCAAGTTAAGGGAACCACTACTATATTTTAATATTTTTTATCATTTTTACTTGTAATTGCACATTATAATGAGGTTCACAATATCAGAAACATAGATACACATAAGCACTTGATGTGTTTCCCCCTAGATTCCAACCTGCTCTCTCTCCCCACTTATGGCTGTATTTCCTCGTAGAATTATTCCTTTCTTGGGAACAAAAACTTCTCATCCAGCAGAGCTCAAAATTTTAGAAAGAAAACAAAAACAAAAACTGCTAGTAAGTCTAGTTTTTTAATAGTAAAAGAATTTACTTTCATTTTCACACTTTGACTCCCCAAGACTATGGATACTGGCAATGAGAGCATGACAAATTAGCAACTTTTTAATGTATGCTATAGCATAGGAAAAATTATAGATCCATGAGGTATTTATTGTTTGTAGTGTGATTCTTCCCTTCTCAATCACTAAGACCTAGAAACTCATTATATCATCCATGAAGTGGTTTGTCTTCTCATTTTATACTCTTATCATAGTAAAACTGATCCACACATGTGGGTGGCTTCACCCCATAACCCGATTACTCTTTTTAGTACTTTCAGTACTATGATAAATAGAATTGGTAAGAATGGGAATGCTTGCCTTACACCAGCTCTTAGTAGAAATACTTTCAATTTTATCTCATTGTTATGATGTTAGCTGTAGTTTTTATAAATGGTTATCAATATGCTGAGGAAATTTCCTTATATATCTATTTATTGAGAGTTTTTATCATCAAAAGATGTTGAAATTTGTCAAATGCTGTTTTGAACCTATTGAGATGATTATGTGATTTTAAATTTTCATTTGGTTAATGTAATATGTTGCACTGATTTACAAATGTTAAATGATCATCCATCACAAAGATAAATTCATCTTGTCATGGCATATAACATTTGATATATCATTGAATTTGTTTATCTAGCATTTTATTAAAGATTTTTGCATCAATGTTAATATTAACTTAATATGTTAACTTTTAAAAGGAGATACTATTTGTGATAACATGAATGAAACTGGAAAATGTCATGCTAAATGAAATAATATAGACATAGAAAAATGCTGCATGATCTCATGTATACGTGGAATCTAAACCAAGTCAAATACAGAGAAAAAAGTAGATTGGTGATTAGCATTGGCCAGAAGGAGGATAAAATGGGGGACAAATAGACCAAAGGGTAAAAATGTGTAGTCATGTAGGATGAACAAGTCTAGAGATTTAATGTATAACATGAAGACTATGATAATTATCAGATTATATTATAGAGTAAAAAATTGCTAAGAGAGTAGACTTTTAGAACTTTTGTGATATATACAAACACACAACAGAATAACAATGAAAGGTGAGGGATATGTCCGTTTACATGGCTGCAGTAATAATTTGACAGGCATGAAGTTTCAGTTTGGGAAGAAGAAAAAATTCTGCAGAAGGTAGAGAGCAATAGTTGCACCACAATGTGAATGTACATTATGCTGATGGACTCTGTGCTTAAGATGGCTTAAATGGTAGATTTTGTTATAAGTAGATATTTTACCACAATTCTAAATAAATTAGCTTTTAATTTTTAAAAATAAACTCATGAATGTATTAAATTCTCTTAAAGTTTTGGGAAGATTTCAAGGAGGACTCACATTAGGCCATTTCAGTGTTCTATTCTCCTGTCTTCCCCTCTTCCCACTTATGTCCCTCTCACCCTCTTATCCTGTTGCTCTGAGCACAGCAAATTTTGTTTTCTCTGTCACAGAGATAATTGTTTTCCTAAGTAGAGATGCTACAAGTTGGGCATGGTGCTGCACACCTATAATCCCATTACTTGGGAGGCTGAGACAACAGGATCAGAGGTTTGAGGCCAGCCTGAGCAACTTAGCCCATTTCTGAATAAATTAAAACAGGGCTGGAGGTGTAGCCTAGAGGTAGAATGCCCCTGAGTTCAATCCCAAGTACCACAAAAAAAAAAAAGACACTGCTAGGCAAAAATAATTCTGGTGATCCGTGATAATTTTTTTGTTTGCATTTTGTTTTGATTTGTATCTTGTAGTGCTAGGGATAAAACCCAATTCCTAGTGTGGCGATCACTAGTTGAAATTAAAATCATCTTCCTATTAGTTCAAGTTAGACTAACTGACTTTAGAAGGAAAAATTATCTCTGATGATGGCACACATACTTATGCACATAACATATACATATTTTCTAGAAGGAATGAGATAATCTTTCTTAAGTAAGCTATTCTTCAATCTGTCTATGTGTTTTATTAATACTACGAAAATTACAACATGGCGAAAGGGGTATATCATACATTAATATTTCCCAGAGCTCTGAACTATGTTCAAACAAAGAATGAAAAGATGAGGTGTTGGAAAGATATTAAAATAATGCTTTCATCTTCTGGCTTCTAAATTAGCAATGTATTAGAAAGCTATGCCTGGATATCTGAACACAGCAGAAAGGAGAGCTGCCGCCTCTCTAATTTAATGCCCAACTCCCAGGAGTAGTTTACTGTCAGAATGCTATCGTGTATTATGGAGACAAGTATTGGCAAGTTTCCATGAGATCCATATAAGCTTTTATCTCTTCCCTAAATTGGGTCATGTGACTGATAGCTGGATCCTTACATAGGCTTTTAGCATCCTTTTAGTAATACACTTGGTGATTGAGTTGACGCCCATAAATCTAAACCAGAATTACTGTCCCACTGGGATTTAGACTGTTGGTCCCCAACCACCTAGCATACATGTGCATTAATATTTCATAAAGCTTTTCTTACAGGTATCCTAAAAGCTTTCTCCTATATAGAGTCTTCAAACTTTTTTTCTCTCAATTGCTGAAAATAGTTCTCATTCCTTAGTAACAATTCAAAAACAGAGCATGACTAACTTTTGCCCTGCAATAAAATACTACAAAATGTCTTTCAGGTAGCAACAAAATTCCAAAAGTATATGGTCCGTGGTTTGGCATTCTTAATTGTTATCTCTCCCTGTAAGATGATAATACATCGATATTTTAAAACTGGGTAAAAAAAAATCACCAAATTCAAGCCAGGCAAAAGAATGCACACCTATAATTCCTGAACTTGGGAGACTGAAACAGGGGGATCACAGGTTCTAGCCCAGTCTCAACAACTTAGCAAGCCCCTGTTTCAATTTTTTTTTTTTAAATGAGAAAGGTTGGGGATATAGCTCAAAGGCAGAATGGTCCTGGGTTATTCCCAGTACCAAGAAGAAAAATCAGCTACTTCAAGGGTTTCACACACTCATTCATAGAATAGATCAGGTTTGTAAAGCCAGGTTGTTTTGCACACTCAAATCTTTTTCAACATTGAGGATTATGTGCCACATTTTGAAATGTGGCGATTGCACTTGAAGATTTAAAGGTTTGGTAACACCAAGCTGGTGGTCCTATATAGTAGTGATGGCTGTAGCCTGGTGGCCACTGACACCTGTACTTCCTACTTTTGCCAGAGTTCTCACTACACTGTGCTAGTTTTTATTATACTGAATGGTATATTATAATAAACAATAACAATTCTCAAAGTGCAATGACTATCCTAACAATCACTCACAAATGAGGGAGAAAAGAACAGCAAGAACATGTGTTTGTGTGTGTGTACACAAACGCCAGCACACTAAGGAGCAAAGGGACAGGGTAGAGTGACAGAGGTGGTCTTTGTGTGCCTAGCCACACCCCTCCCTCTCTCCCTCTCCCTCTCCCTCCCTCTCTCCCTCTCTCCCCCTCTCCCTCCCTCTCTCCCCCTCTCCCTCCCTCTCTCCCCCTCTCCCTCCCTCTCTCCCCCTCCCCCCCTCTCTCTCTGTGGAGTTTCTCTTCCCTTGCTCCTTGGGTTCTTCAGGTCCATTTGATCATGAATGTGGCCTTCAGATTTTTTTTTTTTTTTTTTTTTTTTTTTGCAGGTCTGGGGATAGAACCCAGGGGCATTCGACCTCCAAGCTACACCTCCTGCCCTGTTTTTTATTCTTTATTTTGAAACTGGGTCTCATTAAGTTGCAGAGGACCTCAGCTAAGTAGCTGAGGCTGTCTGCAAACCACGATCCTCTGGTCTCAGCCTCCCAAATACTGGGATTACAAGCATGTGCCATCATGCCCGGCTGGCCCTCAGATTCTTTGCCAATGCTTTGAGTCTTCAAAAGAGAAGCGTTCAAGAAGAATGGCTGAAATTAAATGGTTAAATGACTGAGGTACCATTTTTTTCTGAAGAGACTGGATCTTGGATTTCTGATACCAAGATTTTGGGTTTTATACCCCAAATCCTCAACTCTTCCTTGAACCTAAGGATCAATTAACATCCTCCCCCAAAATCTCTTTTCTTGCCCAAGTTGCTTTTTGTTTTGTGTATTTGAGAAAGCAAGAAAATATAACTAGCATATTTCAGTCAGTTTTATGGTATCCTTGTTAAAAATTTGAAGGTTACTGTTTTAAAATATAGTAAACTAAAATTATTAGGTATAATATTTACCAATATACAAAACAGATTAGTTGATAGTTTTGTTATGGTTTTATTTATTGTTCTCTAGGGCACAGACAAAACTTCCATAAACACCTAAATCCAGAAATCACACAGCCCACATTCTCTGATCTCAATGAAATAAGTTTAATACTAACATCCTCAGGATAGCCAAAATTATCTGTTACTGGAAGTTTAAAAAACTGTTTCTAAGTAATTCTTGTGTTAGGGTAAATAAAAACTGACAAGTTATTTAGAAATAAAAAGAAAAAATAGATATTAAAACCTATTATCTGTGACCAAAGTAATACTCAGAGCACAACATAGCTTAACGAAATTTATACTTATATCTATATACAGTCAGCTTTTTATATCTTCAGCTTCCACATCTATAGTTTCAACCAACCATGAATCAAAAATAGTTGAAATATAAGCAGGGTGTGATGGCGCACACCTGTGATCCTATTACTTGGGAGGCTGAGACAGGAGGATTGCAGGTTTGCAACCAGCCTCAGTAATTTAGTGAGGTCCTTCACACCTGAGACCCTGTTTCAAAAATAAAATAAAATAAAATAAAATAGGAATATGGGTGTAGCTCAGAAGCAGAATGTCCCTTGGGTTCAATAGAAAGAAATGAAAAATAAAAATTGCATCTCTACTGAGCATATGAAGACTTTTTCTGGTTTACTATGCCCTAAATAATACAGTATAACAACTAGAATTTATATTGCAAGAAGATCCAAAGTAATCTAGAGATTATTAAAGTATACAGAAGGATGTGCAGAGGTTATATGCAAATAATGTTTCATTTTATATAAGGGATTTGAGTATTTGCAGATTCACAAAAGGTCCTAGAACCAATCTCCCTCAGATATCAAGGGATGACTATATACACAGAAATATATAATAGCAATATTTCTTCATGATAAGAAAATAAAATTCTAAATTCCTAAGAGAGGGAAAAGGTTACCTACAAAAGAATGAGAAGCAAATAGATTAAACTGCAATAAAATATATCTTTAAAGGTTAAAAGAAAAATAATGTCACTCATAATTCTGTATACAAATTACCCATAAAAATAAAACATTGACCTATTTCAAGCCCTTAGAAAATGTTTATGCATTATTTTTTGCTTTGTTTTGTTTTGTTTTTTGGTGGTACTGGGATTCCTGGAAACCCTTCTACCTCCGGGCTACACTCCCAAACCTAGCTTTTTTTTTAATATAGTTTTATTTGGAAACAGGGTCTCTTAAGCCAGCGAGGCTGGCTTCGAACCTGTGTGATTCTCCTGTCTCCAACTCCCAAGCGCAGGGATTACAAGTATGCACCACCATGCCCGGCTGCATTACTTTTAAAAGAACTAAATCAAAAATATAAGCCAGCATGATGACTCATGCTTGTAATCCCAGCATGTGGAAGGCTGAGACAGGAAGATTGCAGTTCACAGACAGCCTCAGCTACTTAATGAGGCCCTTTGCAACTCAGTGAGACCCTGTTTCAAAATAAAGAGTAAAAATAGGGCTGGGGGTGTTGCTTGGAGGTAGAATGCCCCTTGGTTCCATCCTCAGTACCACAAAAAAAAATGTATAACAAAACAAGAAAGAAATTAAATAAAAAGGAAAACAGAAGAAATAGTGATAGGCATAAGAAAAAGTTAAACTTCTTGAGTCTAAATAATTATTGATAATATTGCTCTGGATCCTAAACCAAAATATAAGCAACCAACAAACCAACAAACCTTGCCTACAAAAAAAAAAAACTCTAGAATATCAATAAATATATGTGCTATGATATATAGCAGGTTGTTTAAAATAAAGTTGTTGGCCAGGCATAGTGACTCACACTTGTAATCCCAGTACTTGGGAGGCTGAGACTAGAGGATCACAGGGGCATGGTCAGCCTCAGCAACTTGTGAGGCCCTCTGCAACTTAGTGAGACCTTGTTTTTAAATAAAGAATAAAATAGGGCTGGGGGTGTAGCTCAAAGGTAGAATGTCCCTGGGTTCAATCCCCAGTACCTCAAAAATAAATAAATAAATAAATAAATAAATAAATAAATAAATAGGAAATTTATTGTTCTGATTCGCAAAACTATAAATGCTAGTTCTTGCTATGAATAAAAAATATTATTTTAGATTGTTTCAGGTCTAAATAACTGCTCTTATTCAAGAACTGCTCTAGATATCATGTACTTGCACCTCTTGGTATACTGCACACCCTCATCCACCTTGCTTTCTACCCCAGGAAGCTGACCTGTCTTGACCCCATCAGCTCAGTTCATGATTAGTTGGGTTTGGCCATCCTATGTTCTATAAGTAGAATGGTGAGAAAAAAAGATAACATCAGGACATTTATTCCTTTGGCTCCCTCCTCACAAATTACTTGACAGGCTTGTATGATCACCTCACCAAAGACCACTGTTCTTCTCTAAAAGGAAGATTCTACTTGACTGTCCTTCCAAATTTTAATAACCACTCCACTTCTTTATCCATTTCAGATGACGCACAGTAACAACTTTAATGCTGGCAAATGCTATCTTACTGCACCATTCTTCATGGTCCCCTATACCACATACCTCAGAAATATCTTTTTATAAGTAAGCATCCCTCCATTTATTCTATTTCAAGAGTGACATCTGTTTTTCGTTGAGATCTATGATTTAGTAAGTAGTAGCAGAAAATTCTCTAAGTAATAAAACCCTCTATAAGAAACCTGAAATTAGACTGCTCATATACTCGAGGTAGGCCAGCAAAATGAACAAGAGTAAATATGGAACACGGTGGCATCACGAGTAATCATAGTGTCACTGGTAGTTACATGAAATTAAATGTAGGGTGAAGGGCAGTGTTAAGACTTCAAGTGGCTGTGCATTTATTTTCTATAGCAACAATAGTGATCACTAGACAATTGGTTCCATTATTTCAAAGATGTCAAGATTTTTTTGTTTTCATTTGGATGATTTCCAACCTCAAATAACCTCCCTCACGAGTTTGCAGAAAATATTTCGTGAATCTTTTGACATTATTCATTAGACTTTTAAAATTATTTCTTCCCCATCTTCTAATATTCAACATTGTGGATGCAAAATATAATAACCAGATTTGTCATTTTTCTTTAGGTCACATTTTTTTTTCTCTTAAGAAAAACTTAAGGCTCTTTTTTTACCCTTAGTAATTTTAATTTTTGCAATGACATGTCTAGGGATATATCTTTATTCATTGTTCTAGGAATTCAGCATCATATTTAATTGAAAGTTTTAGCACTGAAAAAAAGCACCTTAGATTTTTTTACAATTTTTTCCATATCACTTTCTTTGTTCTCTCTTTCTGGTATTTGGGGTACCTTGCCTATTATATTTCATATTATTCATTATTTTGTATTTTTTCCTAATTTCTGTAAGATTTCTCATCTGTATCTTCCAGAGTTTTTATGGATATGTTCTAGTGATATTTTGGTACCCCGAGATCAGTATCTTGGACAGTTCCCTTGGCAGCGATGTCACCGTACACATCAGGGATATTGACATGGTGAGATCAATAGACACTGACATAGTGTGAGGAAGGAGAGAGAGATGGACTGAAAGAACTGTGTGTTAAATTGGAAGATGATCACACAAATATCTAAAATAACCATGTAAAGTGTGAGTAAGGCAGAAATTCAAATTTATTGAGCATCTATCAAATTATATACCCAGCACTACTTTACTAGATTTCTCTAGGAGCATCTCTTCTGCTTTGCACACATACATGCACGCGCGCGCACACACACACACACACACACACACACACACACACACACACTTCATAACATGACTGTGGCTACGATAAGTTATATTCCTGAAGCATAGCCTCATCACCATTAACCTCAGTTGATAGATTCAAGGGTTAATATCAGAGAAAAATATTTTTATTACAAAAAAAATCTTGTAATTTTTGAATGGCTCTAGATTTACAGAAAGCCATGAAGACAGAATCAGATCTGCCAAAGACATGTGGATCTGCTGAGACATAAAGGACACACGTTGGATTCACCAGACTAACTGATGGCCCTTCTCCTGATCTTAGGTCCACGCAGACCAGGCTGTTGGTCTCTCAAGCCACTTGTTAAGGTTTGGAATAAAGTCCAAAGAATACCACCAAGAATTATAATGTTAAGTAGTTGGGGAGGCAAATCTCATAGGCACTGAAGAAAAGACAGAATCAGATATATCTTGCTCCTATCTATGCTCTGTCCAGAAAATATTTCCATTTTAAAGACTTGAGAACAAAAGTTAAAATTTTAGGAATTACAGTATCTGAAAATCCATTCTGGTATTAATTTCTGGAGGAGGGATATAACAGACTTATTTATCTTAATTACTTAAGATGATTGCTCTTTAATCTATCATGCTTCTGGAAACATGGAAATCAGTGTGCCACTTGTGCAAAGATGACTTAAAGCCACAGAGCACTTCATGGTTTTCCAGAACCTATCACAGTGTGTGGCTTTCTTTTGAATCTCTAGGCATGTCTCATAGGAACATTTAAAGGTGTCCCATGTCATTACTAAAGTGGTAGGACAGAAATAGCGTGAACTTTGGAGTCTAAATATATCTGATCCAAATTTCCCTTGAAATACGTATCAGCACTGTGACCCCAGAGAAATCAGTAAGGCACTATTGTTAACTGAATAATGCCTCTCCTAAAGATGTCCACATCCTACACCTGGGAGCTGTGAATACACTATGTCCCACAGCAGAGATTTATAGACATATTTAAGGACACTGAGATGGAGATATTATCCTGGATTGTACAGGTAAGCAATGTAATTAGAAAGAGTCTTTGAAGTGAAAGGCAGGAAGGTCAGGGTCAAAGATAGAGCTACAATGATGCAAACAGAGACAGATCCTTGCCAAAACCTTGATTATACAGCTTCTGACCTCCAGTACCCTGCCATTTTAAACCACCAAAATTGTGAGCATTTATAGCTATAATAAAAGAAAACTGATCCAAGTACATGGAATATTATTTTCCTTCTGAACAAAATAAAAATAATACATTTGTAATGTGAGGATGGAAAACAATTTCAAAACACTCAGAACTAGTAAGTGCTCAGTGACATCTATTACAATACTTACTTTAGCATCAAAGCTGCAGCCCAGCACCTTGGTTAAAAGCCTAGTCTTTGATGAGCCCAGTTCAGAAAGTTGAGTCATGTGTTTTCTCTCATATGTGGAAGCTAGAGAGAAAATAGGAAAAAAGGGACTTTAGATCAATTGAGAGACCAGTAGACTGGTGGGAGGACATTGAGGAAGGGGTACCGGGGAGGGAGAAAAGGAGGCTTGAGGAAGAAAACAGTTCAATGTTATGTTTATATACATAGCATTGGTATCACTACCAGTCTCACTAATGTGTGTCTGTAGGGAGAAAGGGGAGCAGGACAGAGGTAACTATTCTGGGTGATTTGTACATGTATGAATGTACCACTTTTAATCTCACTATGATGCATAATTACAATGCACCAATAAAAATGTTTTTTAAAAAAAGCCTAGGCTCAGCCGAGGGGTTAGGCCGGTGCCGGGGCCAGGAAGGCCGGGATCAGAGCCTGCTGCGAGGCAAGGCCGGTGCTGGGGCCACCGAGGCCGGGATTGGAGCCAGCTGAGGGGTTAAGCTGGTGTGGGGACCAGCGAGGCCAGAATCGGGGCCTCCCATGAGGCAAGGCTGCTGCTTGAGCCAGCGAGGTCTGCATCAGTCCACCAGGTAGCCAGGCCATTACTGGGGCTGTCAAGAGTGGGACTGGTACTTGCAACGTGGCATGCAAGGAGAAATATCGCAGAAAATTAAAACCAGATGCTTCCCCTAATCAGCAATAACTAGGAGGAAAGGGGCAACAGGAAGAGGTCGAGTTATAGAAAGGGCCCTATAGCGAAGCAATTAAGGTGACCAATCAGAGGGTATGGAATAGGTGAGGATGGAGCCACTTTAAAACACAGGAGGTACATAAACACATGTATCAAAGTTAATCACCAAACAAGCATGGGATCAAGGGAGGGGGAGGGAATGGGGTGGGAACTAGATGAGGGCTAATTGGATGATGTGTGCTTGTATATCCTCTCAAGTCTTGTATTCCAATGTGATATATGATTACAATGCACCAATAAAAATAAATTTTAAAAAAAGCATAGGCTCTGGAGTCAGACTGACCAGTGGGCCTGGAAAAGCTTTATCATTTTCTATTCTATATTCCCTCATTTGTAAAATGGAGCTAAGCATAGACTCATATCATATGGTTGCTAAGAGAACTAATTAAAATATTTCAATAAAATTCTTAGCTTTATGCCCAACACAAGGTCAGCTCATAATAAATGTTGCCTACAACCAGTGATGCTTCTTTAACTACTGTTGTTTGCTTTCTGTATTTTCATCACTAAAGTACTCAAAAACTTTCTCTGTAATTTAAAAAGCTGTCCCTATAATTTCCTGCCACTAGATGAGTATATCTTGCCATGGTCATTCTCTCTGATCTTCAAAGGCTAAAGCTTGCCTGGAGCTAAAAATGGTAGATGTCTCCTGAATTCACCCAGATTGAACCTTAACCATAAAACCCCTCTATTCCATGCAAAAGAGGAAAAGAATCTCTTTATTAAAATGAGTAAGCTTGGCTTCACTGAACAATAACAAATATTGAAAACAAAAATGTTTTAGCTTCAGTAAATGAAACCCTTTTGGTACAATTATGTTCTTTTTCCTTGTCCTAAGAATTTTTACCAGCTCCTCAAATGATCCCTTGAAAAAGGTCAAGCACTTCTTCTGAACTTTATATAATCTAAAATATGTATCCTAGGGCTCACATCCTGATAAATAAATGATGAAGGATGTCTTAAACAGGTCCTGTTTCAGTACCCTTCTTGTACCTTATAAACTTTTAATTATAAACTAAAGCAAAAATATAAACATAAGAATTAAATCTAAAAGTTCAAATGCACAGACATGACTTATTAATAGTTCTAAAGCACTTAGAAGGCTGAGAATAGAGCTCAATGGTAGAGTGCTTGTCTAGCATATGAAAGGCTCTGGGTTCAACTCCCAACACAAAAAAGAAAAGGAAGGAAGGAAGGAAGGAAGGAAGGGAAGGAAGGAAGGAAGGAAAAGGAAAGAAGGAAGGGGAGAAGGAAGGAAGGAAAGAAGGAAGGAAGGAAGGGAGGAAGGGAGGGGGAGGGGAGAAGGAAGGAAGGAAGGAAGGAAGGAAGGAAGGAAGGGAGGGAGGGAGGAGGAGAGGAGGGGAGGGGAGGGGGAAGGAAGGAAGGGTGAGAAGGAAGGAAGAAAAGAAGGAAGGAAGAAAGGAAGGAAGGAGAAGGAAGGAAGGAAGGAAGGAAGGAAGGAAGGAAGGAAGGAAGGAAGGAATCCACTTAGAAAATGAGAAAAAAATAAGCTGGGCATGGTGGCACATGCCTGCAATACCAGTACTTGGGAGGCTAAGACAGGAGGATTGCAAATTCAAGGGCAGCTACAGCAAGTAATGAAACTCTAATAAACCTAGCAAGATCCTATTCCAGAATTTAAAAAAAATACAGCTGGGTGTGTAGATTGTAAGTCGAATGTCTCTGGGTTCAATCCCCAGTATCACAAAAAAAAAGGAAATGAGGGAAAATTGAAGAAATAAATTTCTGATTGTTGTTGTTTTCTTCTCCTATATTCATGAGCATCATAATAGTTGTCAATATGAAAACCAGAAAAACGAAAAGAACATTTGGCTCATGTGGCAACTTGACTCATTCTCTATTTTAGATGGAGAGCAAAGTGTGTGTGTTTGCAACATTTAGATTTGTACTCATTCTTGTTGCATGAGCTACTCAACATAATAAGGGGATTCTTCTTCTTAGAAACTAAATTTGAATTATGATAAATATGTAATTTTCAACCAAACCAGGACACATTTGAATATAAAGGGGAGCAGTGTTAATAATTACATCAGGAAACAGGCAAAAACTAGACCTCCTTGACACATGATTCATGTGTCATAGACACTTGAATGGGTGTGCTCATCACCCCGGATAGGGGAATTTTAGACAAGGGGAGATGGCAGGAAAAAACCATCTTAAAGAAGGCTGACTCTAAGAGGATATTTGATGAATAAAATAGGGCAAATAATGCTGTGTTCATATATAAAGTTATCAATACTAATTTCAATACTACATACAGGGAGAGGGAGAAAGTGGGGGAAAACATATCAAGTGGTGTGTACATGTATGTTTCTATCACTCTGAACCTCATTATGATGTACAGTTACAATGCACCAATAATAATAATAATAATAATAATAATAATAATAATAATAAAAAATAAGAAAGATAAAGCTGACTCTGCCTCTGTAAGTTCACATTCCACTTGCTGGGTATCAAAATGTCCTGTAAAGAATTGCTTGGCTCTCTGGTTTTCAGTCTAACCTAGAAGAAGAAATCAAGTCTTGGATACACATTGTCATTCTCTTTATCCTTATGAGTATCACACAATCTGTTTACTGATGTAATTTTTTGCACATTTATTATTCAACACACTTGGTGCCTATTATGCGCATGGTACATTTATAGATGAGTAAGAATTCCTAAGAAACAGCCAATGATAAAGACAGATTTAAATATGAGAATTTATAATAATCTCGTCAGTGTTGTTCTGATTATATCAGTGAGGTTGGAAAATGTGGGTACAGTGGAATGATAGCAAGTGGGAAGAAATGTCTGAAAATCTTAGCAGAGCAAAAGGAGTCTTTATAGGAGGTTTAATCCTTAAAAGAAGAGCAAGCCTTCTAGGCATCCTAAGCAAAAGAAATATAAAGAGCAGGAGACTTGAGAGCTCAGTGTGGAGGAAAACTAAGAGTATTTCAGTGTAAAGGATACAGTGTACTGATGGCTAGAGAGAGTGAGAATGGATGCATAGATTCTGGTAGAATCATGCTGGATTTGTTTGCCAAGCTAAAGGGCTTATATTATGACCTATGTAGAAAGAAGAAAGGGAGCCATGGAGACCGTTAAGCAAAGCAGAGCATGATTAGCTTTATGTTCCAGAAGACTGTTCTGGGTCAGTATTGGATCTTTTGAGGAGGGTGAGAAGACCCAGTAAGAACTTTAGGAAGTCACAGCGTGGTCAAAAATTCAGTGACTTCAACTCTGCCATGAGCATTAGAACCTTGGCACTTTTTAGCTATACTGACATTGGGACTCATGCTCAGAGGTTCCAGTCTAATTGGCTTGGGTGTGGGCCCATGACTTGGCATCTATATGAGTTTGGTTTGCAGGGCTACAATCAGTGAATCTAAGGAAGCAGAGAATTAAATTGGCATCAGCCTAAACCTCAATATACCAGACTTCCTGATTCACCCTGATTCTTTTAACCAGAATCTTTCTTCATGAGTAAAAAGAATAAAGGAGTATTGACTAATACCCTGTGATCACCTGCAGTTTTTCATCTCTTGATTTTGTAATCGAAAGGAGTATTCTCCTCTTTCCATAATAGAGAGTATTGGTTATATTTACAAGCAAGTGTCATTTATTATCCCAAAGTTCTTTATCAGATTGTGTCATGGTAATAACAGCATATAAATTATCAGCTTAAAATAAGAATATTTCCTAGCAAGCATGGTAGTGCACATTTGTAATCCCAGTATTTAGGAGGCTGAGAAAGGAGAATCGTAGGTCTGCAGCCAACCTCAGCAACTTGTGAGGCCCTCCATAACTTAGTGAGATCATGTTTCAAAATAAAGACTAAAATAGGGCTGGAGGTATGGCTCAGAAGTAGAATGCTCCTGAGTTCAATCCACAGTACTGCAAAAAAATAGGTATATTTCTTTAAAAGATATCATTTAGCAGAATAATTATTTCAAGGCAGTAGACAAAATCATTATGCGGTGATGGGGAGGGGGAGTTATTTCTGTGAAGAAATTTTGAAACTTGCCAATTTCCCATGTTCACCTAAAGGCAAAATGAGTTACAAGTCCCATTGTATTAACATTATTTAAGTGGTTTTCAAATTATATCTTAATTTCAGAAAATTGACATTGAATCAGGGTATTTTCCTCCAATATAAATCTCTCCTTTTTCCAAAATAAATTAGTGTTTCTCAAATAGAAATTTTTTAGTCATTATTCAAAAATACTTGTTTTAGAACTAATGAAATAATCAAATATTTGTTTAAATACTTATACAATCTGACTTGTGTATATATTTCTTAGGACTATTTTTGTTGCCATGAATTCTCAAGACTAAGTGTACCTAGTGGTTATATTTTCAAAAGCATTCTTATTATCAGGCAGACTGAAACTATTTTAAGTATGTAGAGATTTGGTGGCTGCCAGAATGCATCTGAAGAAACATTTTCAAGATAAATAAAATCACATGGAGAAAAAGAAGCAGGTGGTATCTTCTAGTCCTCCCTCCTGTATTGACAGAATTTACTGATATAAATATGCTATTCCTCAAAATCCCTAAGAATATAAACTACAACTCTGGTGTAAACATACCTTAGATTTTTTGTTAGTTTATTTTTCTACTACTGTAGAATATTTCATGGAGTTAGGCTTGGATCACACTTCGGCCTGCTAATAATAGTGATTACACTTGAACAAGCTGTCAATATCTCTGAGGCTCTGTTTATTCATCTGTGCAATGGAAGTTTTCATTCCTGAAATGACAACAGAATCACCTTAGAAAACATACGGCATTACCAAAATATGTTAAAGGAACTCTTTACACTACTCTGAGTTCTAAATTTATTATAATAAAGGAAATAGATTAGGACATACAATTTCCTTGAACCACGGTCTTAACAATAATGAGAATATAATAATGTCCATAATACCAACAAAGCTTAGATGAAGATCAAATGAATTTATATTATTTGTTTAGCAGTAATTATGTAGGTAGGTGGGTGAATAGATTGAGAGATACAGACAGACAGACAGACAGACAGACAGACAGACAAAAGAGAGGGATATGATGCTATGGGAACATGTTGTGTACTCTCAGAAATTTCTACTTCACAGAGGACCAATATGAAGATACAAATAACTACAGCACATGGAGGATTGTAACTGCCCAAAAAGCAGTTCCTAGAACACTTCTCTTTGCTCCTGATTTCTCCTTAGCCATTCAATCATTCTGTGATCTAACTCATCTTTCAGAAAAAGAAATATTAAATCAGCTACCATAGTTAGGTTCAAGAAGGAATAGCTATTATACCACTCCTGGGTATCTTTCCAACTGGGTTGAATTCAGAGAACTACAGCAACATGTGCATACCTATGTTCATAGCAGCACAATTCGTAATAGCCAAAATATGGAACCAACCCAGATCTCCATCAACAGATGAATGGATAGCAAAACTTTGGGAAATACACACAATGGAATTCTATTCAGCCATAAAGAAGAACAAAATTATATCGTTTGCAAGAAGATGGAAAGCCCTGGAGAACATTATGTTAAGTGAGATCAGCCAAGCACAGAAGGAGAAGGTACATATGTTTCCTCTAATATGCCCAAACTAGGAAACACAGAGGATACCAGTGGGACTCCAGATAATGGAGGGGAAATACCAGCAAAGTTTGAATGGAAAGATAGGAGAGGAGGAAGGCTGATCTTGATTATTGAGGGTCTACATCTGAATATGTGTAAAATTATGAATATGACATGGTTAACCTGGACAACCATTGGTGAGAGGGGGGAAGGGAAAACGGGGGCGGGGGTGAGAGGGCACCAAATATAGTTTAAATGTATACCATTTATGTTCAATAAAAAATTTGTTTAAAAAATAAAAATAAATAAAAAAGAAGCAATAACTATATAATTTGTGGTACCTGGTTCAGAATATAAGTGTGGATCTCTTTGCTAAAATCATTGGGAATTTAAAAACAGTGACAGCTAGCCGGGCGTGGTGGCGCACGCTTGTAATCCCCGCGCTTGGGAGGCGGAGACAGGAGGATCGCGCAGGTTCGAAGCCAGCCGCGCTGGCGTAAGAGACCCTGTTTCAAAAATATAAAATAGGTCTGGGAGTGTAGCCCGGAGGAAGGAGGGCTTCCAGGAACCCCATTACCACCAAAAAAAAAATAATAATAAAAATAAAAATAAAAATAAAAACAGTGACAGCTACACATGGCCAAGCACAAACCTGTCTTAGTCTATTGAAGCCCTCATGGCCACTGTCAGGAAATATCCCATGCTGTAGATTATGTTGCTGCTACTGGAAACTGAGAGTTTAATTTCTATTGCATCTACAGTCAATGCTAAAGAGAAAATTATCCATAGTCCTTGAATTTCTACAGATCATTAGCTCTTGCTCTAGTTTCTGTGATTGAAACAACTGGTTGGCATGGTCTAAGGCATGGTTTCATTTCAGCTACAAACAATCCTGTGGAAGCAAGGAATTAGCATTTTCCTATGTGTTAGAAGGTAGACTCTGCCTACCAGCACATCATTAAAAATAGAGAATTCACTAAAGTAAGAAGAAAGGGTCACATATAAGGCAGCCAGAAAAATGGCAAAAGTGTATTAGAAAAATAAAAGCATTTTCTCAAACAGACATCAAAGATATCAAGTTTGGCATACTTTTTGTTTTACCCTAAAATACACAAGTTTGTCTTGTTAAAAAAAATGCTTATAGTAACAGATGTGTATAATATGCACAATATACACAAACACTCTCTTTTTTCCAGCTTTTTTCCATTAGAAACCAGCCAAGCATGGTGGTTCGTGGTTCGTGCCTGTAATCTCAGTACTTGGGAAGCTAAGACACAAGGACTGAAAGTTCAAGAACAGTCCCAGTAACACAGGAAGAACCTCAGCAACTTAGTGAGACCCTGTCTCAAAATTAAAAATAAAAAAGGGCTGGGAGTGTACCTTGGAGGTAGAATGCCTTTGGGTTCAATCCCCAGCACAAAGAAGAAGGAAGGAAGGAAGGAAAGAGAGAGAAAGAAGGAAAGGAAGAAAGAGAAAGAAAGAAAGAAAGAAAGAAAGAAAGAAAGAAAGAAGAGAAAGAAGGAAAGAAAGAAAAGAAGAAAGGAAAAAAGAAAAGAGAGAAGGAGGAAGGGAGGAAGAAAGGGAGAGAAACTATCTTGGGAATCCCTAATTCACTTTCAATATTTTCTCTTGAATAAAAGTAACAGTAAGTCAGTATCATAATTCCCCAATGTCAAAAATAACAAGATGTTTTCCACTGTCTGTCCCTTTGTTCTCTCTCTTGAATCACTCTGGTCTTGCTGCCTATGACCCGCCATACTCCTATATTCATTTTAAGATCAATGAGACCTAGGGCCAGCCAGTTGTGAAAGCCCTTTTCCCTGGTGCAGTGGTCTGATATGGACATTTCACACCACTATCGCCTAAGGACCTTTTAATATATAAACTACGACTCAGTAGAAGAGGGAATGCCTGAGAATCTGCATTTCTAACAAACTCACAGATAAATCCAGGTAACTGATCTGTGGAGAACGCCCGGAGTAGCAAAGAACTAGCTGTCTCCTGGAGTCCACACACTTTGCCCAACCAGGCCCTCTGGTCAACAAGTAGAAAACCCAGGGATGAGAGAAAATGGGCAGGGAGATAATGAATCGTGGTTCTGCTTCACCTTTAAGCTAGTTGTGCCGAGGGCTTCCTGACTCCAGTTCACAGACCCACTGTTTGTTTAAAGAAAGCTGAATTGGATTTCTGTGCTTGCAATCAAAAGAATACATAGGATATAAATTTTCTTTCAATATGATTTGTGTCCAAGTTGTCCTGAACATAGCTTTTCCTCATCTGCGGCATTTGAAACCTGCCTTCAACAATTGTGAAATGTGGCTTATGCTTTTAAGAAATAATGAAGGACAAAGGCCTAATTTACTAATTATTTCTTGTATTTTAAAATTTACTAATTTTTCTCTTAGTTATTTCCTAAGTAAAGCTAAGATTTTACCTTTTCAGGTTTCTCTTGGATCAATAGAGTTAAAAAAAAAAATGGTGTTCAGTAGATTTTTTTTTTTTTTTGGCGGTTCTGAAGATGGAACCCGGGAGATTCTACCTCTAAGATACACCCCTAACCCTATTTTTAAACTTTATTTTGAAACAGAGTCTCATTGAGTTGCAAAGGGCCTCACTAAGTAGCTGAGGCTGCCCTAGAAGTGCAATCCTCCTGTCTCTGCCTCCCAAATGCTGGGATTACAAGTGTACACCACCAAGCCTGGCTCAGTAGAAAATTTTATCCCTCCTTTTATGGCTGCCTATGTTTATTTACTGACTTCTATGGAGGCATATACTTCTGTAACAGCAAAAGGTGGTATAATCCAATTCCAGTCTCCTTCAAGGTACAGATGTTTCTGGAACTAAACTAATATTTAAAATGACATACTGTTGGGTCTGTGGTCCTAAAATTTCAACACATTTATATGTTTCTACAAAGTACACTTGTCTATAGAAGTGAAATTGATTTTAAATAACAATAAAGACAAATTTCAATTTTTTGGCATATTTAAAATTAGGCTGTCCAGCCGGGCGTGGTGGTGCACGCTTGTAATCCTCAAGCTTGGGAGGCGGAGACAGGAGGATCATGCAGGTTCGAAGCCAGCCACACTGGCTCAAGAAGAAAACCTGCTTCCAAAAATAAAAATAGGTCTGGGAGTGTAGCCCAGAGGTAGAAGGGCTTCCAGGAACCCCAGTACCACCAAAAATAAATAAATAAATAAATAAATAAATAAATAAATAAATAAATAAATAAATAAATAAATAAAATTAGGCTGTCCAGCCAGTCGTGGTGCCACACACTTGTAATCCTAGTACTTGGGAGGCTGAGACAGAAGGATCGTGGTTCATGGACAGCCTCAACTACTTTGTGAGACCCTTTGCAACTCAGTGAGACCCTGCTCCTTGTTTCAAAATAAAAAATAGAAAAGAGCTGCAGATATAGCTTGGAGGTAGAATGTCCCTGAGTTCCATCCCCAGTACTGGAAAAAAAAATTAGGCTGTCCATTAATGGCATGGTAGTCTAAATCATCTCTCCTCTATTCAGATGTCATAAATTATTAATCCTCCTTGGAGATGGGTGACAGTTTTGAACACACGGTGAAGTAAACACTTAGACAAATCTTCCTGATGAAAAATGACTCACTCTTCTGAGAGGTGAGAGAATGTCAATGCTCTCTGAGACCAATAGAAAAGTTGTTCTCATTACAAGTACAAATAGACTAATTAGCAAATTCAAAAAGCTTGGTCATTATCCTTTTGTTATGACAATTTATTTTTAGTCCTAACAACAGTTTATTAAAGACTTTATTTTCACAGGCTATGACAAATCAAGAAAGCAAAACAACTTTCCCAGAGCACCTCTACCTTGTGGCCTCGACTGACCTGGAGACTCAGGTGAGATGCTTTGCATGGATTCTCATGGCACCTGGACCAGCCCCATCATCTTTGGAACCATGCCCACCTGCTCACTTTCCTGCTCCCTTCCTCTTCCCATGCCTTTACCATACTGGTAAAGATTTGGGGCAAAGGTAGTATTTTAAGTATTTGTTTACTCGATAGATAAGATAGTTGGAAGATGTTGCATGACAATTCATAATATGAAGGGCACTGTTCACTTGTAAGTCATTTGTGGAATGCTGGTGGGATCTGCCTTGAGAAAAGTCCATACTTTTTTTAAATTGGGGTTTTTGTTACCTGTCGAACTGAAAATGTTTGGATTTTCCTACATTAAAAAAAAAACTTCCAATGCTGCTGAATTTGAATTTAAGAGTCACTGTTGTTGCACTTTCATTCAATAAACTAAAAACCCAGAGCCATAACCAAGGGTTTAATTGTATCAGTGAAATAAAGAACAGGTTAAAACAGGAAGGCACTCCTTAGGTTTTTCTGCCATTGAGTTATATCACCAACTACCACTAGGGGGGGCTTCGCCTCTTCTTATTTGCAGTAAAAACACAGCTGTAATGAAATGGTACACACTGCCTTCGTGTGGGTATAAACTGATATTTCCATTCTCCTTATACATGTGAGTTAATTCTCAAATTTTATATTAGTGCTTACATATTTGACATCTATGCACCAATAAATTTGTTCATGCCTATTTGATTCTAGCCCATTTATGATCAATCACTGTCAGTGATGGAGATTAATTCTATTTGCAACTTTTTCCATGTTATCAGCTCCACTGATGTAATAAAAAAGTGCCCAGTATTAAAAGTAATAAATTTTTCATTATAAAAATAGATAATGATTTTTTATATGCCCACAAAATTTAAAGAAAAAAGATATAGTGACTACTTTAATTATGAGGTTTGCAAACTTTGCACACAACACACTTAGTGCATGACACATATAGTGCCTCAGTATCTTTCTCATTATGTTCCAAGCACTCAGCATTTGCACCCCCTGAAAAGAAAATGTCCAAAGTTCTGTTTATTAAGGAGTTAGTTTTAAATGCCTTAAGAAGTATTTAAATTCTAACCATTTCATAGATAATTGAACAGATTATACATGTGAATAAAAATTTTTATTTCATCATCTTACACTGACTCTACTAGTTATCTAATTACTCCCAAAATTTGGTGGTTTAAACAAGTACTTGGCCAGGCCTGGTGGCTCCTGCCTATAATCCCAGCTACTTCAGAAGTTGAGGCAGGAGGATCACAAGTTTGAGGCCAACACCCTAAGCAACTTAACAAGACCCTGCTTCAAATGAAAATTTTAAAAAGGGGGTAGCTGGGAAATTAGCTTGGTAATAAAGTTCTTGCCTGGTATATCTGAGGCTGGGCTCAATCCCTAGAACCACAAATAATAATAGCAGTAGTATTTATTATCTCACAATTTTTGTGGATCAGGAACCTGGAAGGCTCTTAGCTGAGTGACTGTGGCTTGGGACCTCCCATGAGGTGGCAGTTAGAAAGTTGTCTAAGAACTCTACATGGGTCCCCTGTGGTTGCAGGATCCACTTCTAAGATGGTCTGTTTACTAAATGAACAGGAAGATTCAGCTCTCGGCTGGCTGTCAGCAAATGGGATCAGATCCTTGCCAGGTGGGCACTTACAGGGGGCTACTTAAGGGTCTTTACAAATAGCCTCTGGCTCCCCAAAGGTCCAAGGGAGATCCAAGGAAGAAAGCAAAGAATGATGAAACTCTCTTATGACTTAGACTTGAGAGTCTCACACTGACATTTCTATCATATCCTACTTTTTAGATGCTAGTTACTAAGTCCAGCCTATACCCAAAGGGGAAGGAAAGGATTTAGGCTTCATCTCATACAGGGAAGGTCATCAAAGAACTAGAAAATTTTTAAACTATCAAACTGAGTGTGGTGGCACATGCCTGTAATTCCACTACTTGAAAAGCTGAGACAGGAGGATGGAAGTTTCTCAGCCAGCCTCAGCAACTTAGTGAGGTCTACTGAAATTTAGTGAGACCATGTTTCAAATTAAAAAGTAAAATAAAGCTGGGGGGCTTATAACTCAGAGGTAAAATGTTCCTGGGTTTAAAACTCCCCAGTATCACACACACACACACACAAAAAAAAAAAACTATCACACATACCAGTGAATTATGTGCATCCATGAGGTACTAGACACCCAAACTCTAAAGTCAGATTGGCCAACACCACCCTCATATCCTGTTTCCCATTTGTTTGTACATGGTATCTGATTTTTACCATGGCAACCCTGGAAACTCGGCTTCTCATAGATATATCTTGTATAAAAGCAATGTAGCATAATTTAAGGTTGAAACTGTAAGTTATTTTGAGCTAGTGGTAGCCAACAGATGTTACTGTTTTTTACTTAAAAATTTTAAATATGTCACATGGCCCCTGAAAATTCACCAAAGCTCTTTGGGGGTCCCCCAGTGCACAGTGAGTATATACCTACTCTCTTCTCTCCATTCCTTTCCTTTTTTCTCTCTTCTTTCCTCTTTTTTGTTTTGTATTAAATGCACATCATATCACTATACTAAATACATTGGTTATGACATATTCACTATCTCTAATCTTACCAAACTCATACTCTATTCAATCCTATCTGTGGCTTTTCACTGTTCTTGTATTTATGACTTTACTTCCCTTACTCAACCTTCACTGTTGAATACAACACAACGTGCCCTTGGATATAACAGATGACACCTAGAGACTGAGAGAAATCTGCCAAAAGCAATAGATACAAACTTCTGAAATCCTGAGAAGGAGGAATAAAAAGGAAGCAATGAGTTCCCACAACCCATCAATAACAACCTGACAACACAGAATTGCAGAGATTGCCAGGACATATCAGGAATGTAATAGTAGAAATTATACAGGACTTCCAAAAAGAATTTAGAGAGAGTCTGAAAGGAATAAAGGATGCAATCATTGAAGTGAAGGCATCAATTCAAACTATAAACAATAGTTTAGGCCACATGAAGAATAGAATCTTGCTCTTAAAAGATGATCACTCCAAAAACAAATGCATAGTATATAATTTAGAAAAAAAACAATTCAACAACATGAATTGGACACTGAAGAGATATCGGCCCATTTTTTTTTGTTATACTGGGGGTGGAGCCAAGGGTCTCTTCTACCTCTGGGCTATACTCTCAGACCTATTTTATACTTTATTTGGAAACAGGGTCTCACTAAGTTGTTGAGAGCCTCACTAAGTAGCTGAGGCCAGCTTTGAACCTGTGTGATCCTATCTCAGCCTCCCAAGTGCTGGGATTATAAGCATGTGCCACCATACCTGGCTTGAGATATGGGCCCATTTTAAAGAGCTAACCTAAGACTAATGGGCATAGGAGAGGGTGAAACCAAAGGGATCAACTATCTTTTCAAAGAAGTAATATCAGAAAATTTTCTAAACATAGAGCAATTGGTTTATACACAGGTACAGGAAACTTATAGAACCCCCTTTAGACAAGATCAGAGAAAAGGTTCACCACACCACATATGGTCAAACTGACCAACTTAGAATCCAAGGATAGAATCTTAAAGGCAACAAAAACAAATGACCAAGTGACATTCAGAAGCAAACCAATTAGAATCACTCCAGACTTCCCAAACCAATTCATGAAACCCAGAAGGGCCTAGAGTAACATATTCCAAACTCTGAAAGAAAACAACTTGCAGTGCAAAATTTCCTACCCAGAAAAACTACCTCTCAAATTAGACGGGGAAATAAAACTCCTCCACAAAAAAATAGATGCCGAAAGAATTATGTCTTCCAAACCAGCACTAGAGAAAATACTCAAAAAGTTTAACTGCAAAGAAGACATAAGTAACACATGCCAGAAACATAGAAACAAGAGTTTTTATCAAGGAAACAACTAAGCAAAGAAGAACAAACGCTACCTCAAATAGAAGTTAAAACTCAAAATGCTAGGAATCAAAAATCATCTCTCAAGCCGGGCGTGGTGGCGCACGTTTGTAATCCCCACGCTTGGGAGGCAGAGACAGGAGGATCACACAGGTTCAATGCCACCCTCACTGGCTTAAGATACCCTGTTTCCAAATTTAAAAAAAAATTAAAAACATAAAATAGGTCTGGGAGGGTAGCCCAGAGGTAGAAGGGTTTCCAGAAACCCCAGTACCACCAAAAAATAAAAAATCATCTCTTAATAATCAAAATTGATAAAAAATGAGCCAGGCATGGTAGTGCACACCTGTAATTCCAGCATTGGGAAGCTGAGACAGGAGGATCCAGGTTAGTGGCCAGCCTCAGCTACTAAGTGAGCCCCTCTGCAACTCAGTGAGACCCTATTTCAAAATGAAGAATAAAAAAATAGGGCTGGGGGTGTAACTCAGAGGTAGAATGTCCCTGGGTTCCATTCCCAGTACAAAAGAAAGAAAAAAGAAGAAAGAAAGAAGAAAGAAAGAAAGAAAGAAAGAAAGAAAGAAAGAAAGAAAGAAAAGAAAACTTAAAATTTGGGTTGGATAAAATAGTATCCAATAAATATTTTTATTTTTATAGTAAGAATTCTTTATTGTCCTTCCCTAATATAATGGTATCTTAGTGTCAGCCTAGAGTTTGTGCCAAATGATTACATAGCACATCTACTTCCTCACTCACAGGAAATTCATTTTCAATAAAAAAAAATAATAATGATAGGGCTTCCTGTTAATTCAGCAGACAGAAAACTAAAAAAGGAAAGAAAGAAAGAAAGAAAGAAAGAAAGAAAGAAAGAAAGAAAGAAAGAAAGAAAGAAAAGAGAAAAAAGACAAACATTTCACCTTACGTCTTCTTGGAACCCCATATAAATAAATAAAGTTGATTAAGGCCATAATCTCACAAAACAAAAAGAACAGAAGATTTGAGTACAGAAAATGATTATTGTTCACAAAACACTGGAAAGTAAGCACCTGATAACCTAGTGGTTCATGACTTGGTTTCGGCTTTCTCTGTTCTACTAAGCATCTGAAAAAGAAGGGGGAAAAGCCAACTAGAAGCCAGCTGCTTCCTGCTATAGAAACCCTCAAAATTTCCATCATAGAGAAATGAGGGAAGGGGGCCTCTGGAAGCCTGGGTTTGTAAAAGCCTGAAAAAGGATTCAATAGGCTCTGTTTCCCCTCAGTTAGCGCCTGTGAGGAACCAATGCCACAGAAGATGATAGGTGTTCAATGAGCCCACTTTCAGAACGTGAGATCTCTAATCCACTTCCATTACTGGGTTCTGAGAACAGTGGTCAACTTATATAGCCCATCATGTGATATACTGGGGAAGTCCTCTGGACAAATTCTAGTCCTGTACACATGGAGAGCCAGGAGTCCTAAGGCAAGACACCCGGCTCCCACCCAGGCACTCTTCAACCTGACACTGGGTGAAATTCACATACATCCAGCTTCCAACTGGCATTTTAGTGCCTTGCTCTTTTTAAAAATAATTTATTCTGCCATGCATGGTGGCGCTGGCTTGTAATCCCTGCACTTGGGAGGCGGACACAGGAGGATCGTGCAGGTTGGAAGCCAGCCACTAGCTTAAGAGACCCTGTTTCCAAATAAAATATAAAATAGGTCTGGGAGTATAACCCGGAAGTAGAAGAGTTCCATCCCCAGTACCACCAAATAAATAAATAATAATAATACTAATAATTTATTCTGAAAAACCATTTGAGGCCATACCACACTGAACTCACCTAATCTTGTCTAAAATAATTTTTACAGAAATGTCCATGTCAGAAAAAAGAACAATTGTGTCCCTTTTATTCAGATTCCCCAAGGGCTGTCATCTCTTTCACTCTTCTCTCTCTCTCTCTCTCTCTCTCTCTCTCTCTCTCTCTCTCTCTGTGTGTGTGTGTGTGTCTTTGTGTAGGAGAAGGTAATATACTCCCTGTCATCAGCTATGCTCTGAAACTTATAAAAGGGAACTTCAGACATGATATCCCATGATCTCTAATCCACTGTGCATTTCCCCAAAATAAAGCCACTCTCTGCTATGGCTTGGAAGTATCTGCCAAAGGTTATGTGTTACAGACTTGGTCTCCAGTCAGTGGTGTTCTTGTGAAACAATGGAACCTGGAAGAAGGATGTTAGATGGTCAGGGTTATATCCTCGAAAGAGATACTGGAGCTGGGCGTGGTGACGCACGCTTGTAATCCCAGCATTTGGGAAGCTGAGACAGGAGGATCGCGTAGGTTTGAAGCCAGACTCAGCTACTTAGTGAGGCCCTTTGCAACTCAGTGAGACCCTGTTATAAAGAATAAAAAATAGGGTTGTGGGGACGTGTCACAAAGAGAGAGAGATTAGAACCTTTCCCTAGACCTTGCTACTCAGCTACCAATTTTGTTCTACCATGTGCTCCTGCCGTGATGTTCTATCTCTTTTGCAGGCCCCAAAACAATGGAACTAACCAACCATGGACTGAAGCCATGAGCAAAATAAACCATTCCAACTTTTTTTTTGCCTAGTGACAGAAAACTGATCAACATTCTCATTCAGATTTTGCCATTTTCTGGGTGTGGTCATACACATCCGTGATCCCAGGATCTGGGTGGGAGGCTGAGACAGGAGGATCATAGGTTGGAAGACAGCCTCTGGATTGTAGCAAGATCCTCAGAAACCTAGCAAGACTCTGTTTCAAAACAAAAATAAATAAATAAATAAATAGGCTGGAGGTATACCTCAGAGACAGAATGAATGCCCCTGGATTCAATTCCCAGTACCAAAAAAGAAAGCATTTGCCATTTCTCTGCCTCTTTCCATTTATTTCCATTCTGTTCTAAGATATTATCAAGCACTACATGTTGTGTTTGATTTTAATGTCTCTTCTGATTATGTCAACCTAAAACTTATTTCTCAGTCTTTGAAGTCCTTAACAGTTCCTAAAGAGTTAAGACTTTACTGAGCAGGAAGTCTTCTCATTGGGAGGCTGAGACAAAAGGATCACAGTTTTACCGCCAGCCTCAGCAACTTTTTTTTTTTTTTTTTTTTTTTTTTTTTTTTTTTGCGGGTCTAGGTATGGAACCTAGGGACATTTTGACCTCCGAGCTATACTCCCTGCCCCTATTTTTCATTCTTTATTTTGAAACCGGGTCTCACTGAGTTGCAGAGGGCCTTACTAAGTAGCTGAGGCTGTCTGCGAACTGCGAACCTCAGGTCTCAGCCTCCCGAATGCTGCGATTTACAAGCATGCACCACCAGGCCTGGCACTCAGCAACTTATTGAGACCCTGTTTCAAAAATAAAAAGGATTGTAATGTATCTCAGAAGTAGAATGCTCCAGGGCTCAATCAACAGTACCAAAAAAAAGCAAATATTCCATATTCTATATCATGTCTCTCATAGTGCTCATCAGAAGAGACACAGGGCATATATACCTGATGGGAATATAAAGGAAATCAAACTGTACTTTTTTCAGTGCATCTGCTCAAAGGGTACAAAAGGGGGGAGGAGTATTAAGCTTTAAAATGTTTTAAGCCGGGAGTGGTGGCGCACGCTTGTAATCCCTGTGCTTGGGAGGCTGAGACAGGAGGATCGCACAGGTTTGAAGCCAGCCTCAGCTACTTAGTGAGGCTCTCAGCAACTTAGTGAGGCCCTGTTTCCAAATAAAATATAAAATGGGTCTGGGAGTATAGCCTGGAGGTAGAAAGCCTCTGGGTTCCACCCTTAGTACCACCAAAAAAAAAAAAAAAAAGTTTTAAAATTTCAAGAAAAATATGAGAGAAAACAAAGCCAGAATTTACCATTACAAACAATTGCGAAGGGTCTGAGATTTTACCCAACTTGCAAGCCAGCAAATTAGCCTGCCATATTTCCATGGATTCTGGTGAAAGACATGAGATTCCTAGATCAAAGGAAAATTCTATCCTTATATAATAGCAAGTAGCCTGAGCCTCGTGGTCACTTTGGTCCCCTTGCTCTCTAAGGCCTTTGGGATGACGAAAATAACCCAGATTCAAGGCACTTATGCAATAGCTTTGCATCACATCTAAGACATCCTGAAACTGGGAAACCTGGGCCTTTCCTGATAGCTAAAAGCAAACCTGAATGACTTCTACCTTGAAGGGATACATTATCTTCCTCATACTGGACAATAAGCACATCTGTCTTAACACTGTCACTACCTCCCAAAGCTGTTCACCAGACAAATAGAGATTTCTTGACTTTGGGGGAGGGGGGGGTCACATTCCAATAAGTCTACTATAGGATGAAAATATCTTAAGCTAACTATTCATATAATACAACTTACCTACCAAACATCACAGCTTAACAACACAGTGCTAACTATAGAGTGCCAGTTGCTTTCCCCTGTGGTCACATGGACAGGTGGGAGCCCCAGCAAACAGCCACTGCCTAGTATATATGGTTTCTATTGAATTAGTATCATTTCCTTGCAATCCTGAAGCCAAAAACTCCTAAATCAAACATCATACATTCGGGACCCTCTATCTGCACCCTGGAAATGAAAGTCTGTAACAAAACTACCAATGCCTTTGCTCATGATATGTGCAGAAATGCAAAAGACCCATAAAAAAGTGCTGTCAAACCACTATGTGGATTGCCACCGGCGTCAGCAGCAGCGAATTCACCGAGTCCACCACAGCTCCATCGGCACACTCAACAACAGTGAGTCAAATTGCGACCCCTAGAGGAGAAATCCCAGTACGGCACTCTCAGGGACTTGACCCAGGGGGGGAGTGGCGGTGGCAGAGATATCACACCATAGGAGAACACCCAACCCGGCACCCTCCATGGTCTAAAGTAGCCTCGATTGACTCCCTGGGTCTGAGACTCTGCAATAAAACCCAGTAAAGGAGTAGTGGGGACTTAGATACCACAGACTCAAGATCCAGAACACCTTAAGTGAAGTCGTAGTGACCCAAGGGAAGAACCCAGAGAAGGCACAAACTTCCGAAACCATGGGAAAGAGGAATAACAATGGAGCAATGAATGCCCACAACCCCACAACATCAGAACCCGATAAAACAGAAATTCAGAGATTTCTAGAAGATCAAATCAGGAAAATAACTGTAGAAATAATAGAGGTGTTTCGAAAAGAATTCAGAGAGAGCCAAAAAGAGATAAAGGATGGAATCAATGAAGTAAAGCCCTCAATTCAAAGTATAAACAACCGATTAGACCACATGGAGAATAGAATCTCGCTCCTAGAAGATGATCACTTCAAAAATGAACGCATAGTTTCTAATTTAGAAAAAAAAATCTGATAGCAGGAATCTGACATTGAAGAAATATGGGCCCATTTTAAGAGAGCTAACCTAAGAATAATTGAAATAGAGGAGGGAAAAGAAAGTGAAACCAAAGGGATCAACAATCTCTTCAAGGAAGTAATAGCAGAAAATTTTCCAAACATAGAGCAAGAGGTCGATATACAGGTCCAGGAAACTTATAGAACTCCCTTTAGACAGGATAGGAGAAGAGGATCCCCACGCCACATAATTGTCAAAATGACCAATGTGGAAGCCAAGCAGAGAATCTTAAAGGCAACAAAAACAAAGGCCAAGTGACATTCAGAGGCAAACCAATTAGAATCACTCCAGACTTCCCAAACCAAGTCATGAGAGCCAGAAGGGCTTGGAGTAACATATTCCAAACTCTGAAAGAAAACAACTTCCAGCCAAAAATTTCCTACCCAGCAAAACTTTCTATCAAATTAGATGGAAAAATAAGAAGTTTCCATGAAAAACAGAAACTGAAGGAATTTATGTCTTCAAAACCAGCACTAGAGAAAATACTCAAAGAGATTAACTACAAAGAAGAAATAGGTAACACACACCAGAACCAGAGAAACAAGATTTTCCATCCAACAGACAACTAAGATTGGTTATCTGTGGAGATTCATTATTTATGTTAGTCTTTTACCTATCTCTAAATTGTATTGTTTGCTTTTATTGTTGCTAATTTTTAGGATTTCTAGTTTGAATATTAATATACCTTCAGATATATTATTTGGAAATATTTTATCCCATTCTATCAGTAACTTTTAACTCTGTTTACATTGTCTTTGGATATACATTTTTTTTAGGGAGTTTGTTTACCCTTCTGTTGCCTGTGCCATTGAAATCATATCTAAGAAATCACTGCCAATTTCAAAGTTGTGAGGTTGAATGACCCAGATTTTCTTCTAAAAGTTTATAGTCTTAAGATTTATATTTAGGTCTTTTACCTATTTTGAGTTAATATTTGTATATGGTGTTAGGTAAGGATCCAATTTTATTCTTTTTCATGTAATTATTATTTTTCAACAATATTTAGTTAAAAGGTTATTATTTCTACCACCAAATGTTCGTGGAAACCTTGTCAAAAATAACTTGACAATATAGGGAAGAATTTATCTCTAGGCTTTTATTTAATTCCAATGGTTTATATATCTGCCCTTATAACAGTACTACACTGTTTCAATTATTGTAGCTTTATATGGTTTGAAATCAGAAAATATACATCTTCTAGCTTTGTTCTTTTTCGAGATCGTTTTGGGTATCTAGAGTCCATATTCCATATTAGGATAGATTTTTTCTGAAAAATAAATAAGTAAATGTATGATAGTTTCACCTAAAATAAATATATTCTCTGGTAGAAAGAAAGCAAAAAGAAATACTGAAATATTATCTTTAAGTCATCAAAAGCTTGGTATTAGACAAATGAAACTGTTATGTGAGATTACCATTATTAATTTTGGATAAATTGCTATAATACTAGATGTCAACCACTAAACCAAGCATGGGAAGGAGGGATGGGGAGGGAACAGAGTGGGGATTGGGTAGGGGCTAACTGGGCGATGTGTGCATGTACGTCTACAAAAGTTTTTTTTTATCCCATTTTGATGTATGAATACAGTGTACCAATAAAAATAATAATAAAAATAAAATTAAAATTAAAAATAAAGAAAGGAAGAGTTGTTACAAAAAAAACACTATGTGACTCACTGTCAAAAATAATTACACAGTCATCATAAGGCTGGCTATTGACATAACTAAAAATTGTGACTTAAATATATTGGGAACAGGAAAAACAGGAAGAGTGTGTTCAGGAGAATAGACAGGCATAGAAATAATAGCTCGTATATCCTACATTAGGAAATAAAGAGGAAACATGTAAGAGAGAAAATGAACAGAATAAAGTAAAAGTGAGCTGTTTTTAAAATATGAGGAAGTAACCAGTGTTGAATGTGGCATTGTCTTAGGCACAGTTTCCAAGAGATGGGAAAGTTGGAACAAGTCACTCATTTGACATTTAAACTAGGTACATAAACTATTTGACATTTAAACTAGGTGCATAATTATTTTCATAAAAGTTAAAATATAGGCTGTCACAGTGGCACATGTCTATAATCCCAGCTACTAAGGAGGCTTAGGAAGAAAAATCACTTAAGTCCAGGAGTTCAAGACCAGCCTGGGCAACACAGGGACACCCATGATTCAATAGCATTGTGTGCTATTGAATAGCATCTAACACCTGATATCCACACAAAACTTAAGGAAAGGAAGATTTATTTGCTTAACGGTCTGGAGATTTTAGTGCATACATACCTAGTCCATTTATACTGGCTGCCAAGCAGAGCCCAGACTGCAGGTCTTCAGGTATAATGGTGGGAAGCAAAGAGAGCAGCCATAGAAGGACACAGGTAGTTCCCAAGGCCACACTCCAGAGATGCCTCCAAGCTTGGCTGCCTCCAGAGAATGAGGTCCAAAAGATACTATACTTTCAAACCTTAACATCCCATTACTATACACACACACACACACACACACACACACACACACATATGTAATATAGGGGAGGGGAGGGGAGGGGAGGGGAGGGGAGGGGAGAGAGAGAGAGAGAGAGAGAGAGAGAGAGAGAGAAAGGAGAGAGAGAAATAGAGATCTTGAGGCCTGATAGTTGTACTATAATTATAGGTTATTAGATTATAGCCTGAAGAAATTTTATCTTTCCCAAATGTCTCTGAAAACCAAATGGGAATGCATGCACCCAAGTTTTTGAAAGCGTGGATTTTAAAGGCAGAAATCCAGTCCCTTTATCTTAAAGGAGCAATAATCATTACAAGAATATTCATCTACAAGATTTTTTTATTTGCCCTGATAGAGTGATTGGATTTCCACTCCAGCTTTCACAGGGTGCAAACATTCCACACCTTTCTCTTAGAACACTTGGGAGAGAGAGGGTGTCTCAGCTGGTGTGGTAGGTGTCTGCAGTGACCTCTCCCAGCTGCTCCGGGCTGTGTTTGCAACAAAGGGAGCTGGAATTTGTGAAGCCTTCCAGGTTGTGAATTCTCAGGGCCCATCTATGTAGCAAGAGAATGTAGGTAAGCACAAGGTAGAGGTGAGGCTAGAAAAAGAAGGAAAAGGCTAATATACTTCAATTTTATGAAGAGTCAAATTCTGCAATTGTTTAAGTAAAATGAACAAGTGGTAAATTTGTATGTACGGTATATTATTAGGCTACAAAAGTCATTATAGACATACGTATGTAAGCATAAATATTTGCATTTCTAAGGAAAATATCTGGAAGAAAAAATTTTAACTGTTAAAATGGTTATATCATTTTTTCCTGTTTATTTAATTTGTTTCAAAAGTAATTTAGTAATGGGAGCTATGTTGTTCACAGGATATAAAATTTCAGTTAGAAGGATTAAATTCAAGAGATCTAATGTAGAACATGGTGATTATAGGAAAATTTTTTATTGGTGCATTGTAATTGTACATGATAATGATATTCCTAGTGATATATTCATATATACACATGCTGTTACTGGGTCTGTTTCCTTCCTTGTGCCCCCTTTTCCCCCCTCCTCTCTTCCTCAGTCCCTTTTTATGACTCTACTGATCTTTCTCTCTTTATTTTCATGAGATCCCTTTTCTTTCCTATTTTCTCTTTAGCTTCCACATACGAGAGAAAACATATGGGCCTAGATTTTCTGAGTCTGGCTAATCTCACTTATAATGTTACTCTTCAGTTTCATCCATTTTCCTGCAAAGGACATAGTTTTGTTCTTTTTTTAATCACTGAGTAAAATTCCTAAAATGGTTATTTTTGAAAGTGAAACTAGGGAGTGGGTGAGGAAGACAGAGAGCTTTCACTTTCTATGTTATACACCTCCATATTTTTTTCCAGTAAAATGAATCTACATGTGGAATAAAGGTTAAATGAGATAATATAAAAATCCACCTTCCCAGATCCTCCTGTCTCAGACTCCCAAATGCAGGGATTTACAAATTTGCCACCAAGCCCAGCTCATCCTTGCAGTTTTTAAAGCAGTTTTATTATCATGTAAAACAAAACCTAGGGCTGATGGTGTAGCTCAATGAAAGAGCAATTGCTTAGCAATCTCTAGGCCCTGGGTTAAAAGCAGGAGCTTTTTACCAGTCTCAAATACCCTATCTAGGTAAATCTTAATTGACTGTAATGCAGAAGCGTAAGAAGATGACTTTCAGATATGCAAGGACTCAAAATATTTACCTCCCAGGTACTCTTTTTTAGGAAAAGCTTGGATATTAATAGGAAGAAATATACCAAGAAAGAGAAAAGCATAGAATTCAGAATAAAATGATTCAATATGAGAAAGGAGTAACAGGATGACACCAGAGGCCAAAAGGGAGATTCCAGAACCATTGCAGCTCCACAGGCAAACAGTTTGAACTGGACTTAGTCAAAAGTAGCATATAAGTATATTACTAAGAGATTTTTAAAAAGGTAGACAGAAAATCCAGCAGCTAAAATAGCTGAATGTAGTTTCCTCTGGAGAAAAAAATATGTAAGTAGAAATAGGAGACTACTGCTTTTCATAATTATTTGACTTGACTTTTTTAGGGGTGTGTGTGTGTGTGTGTGTGTGTGTGTGTGTATGCTCTACTGGGGTTTGAACCCAGGGGCAATCTAACTCTAAGCTACACCCCCCCGCTCTATTTTATTTTTTATTTTGAAACAGAGTCTTGCTAAGTTACTGAGAGCCTTGCTAATTTCTGAGGCTGGCCTTGAACCTGAAATCCTCCTGTGTTGCCAGGAGTACAGGTGTGAGTACAGGTGTGAGTACAGGTGTGAGTCATTGTACCCAAATGCCATTACCTCTTTGATATTAATTAAAAGTAAAAGTGACAAGGAAAGTAAGAGAGAGGAAGGGGTCTAGTTATGATAGAAAAATGTTGATGGAAAAAATCAAGCCCCAACATCTTGTTTTTGTGTGTATGTGGCATTGGAGATTGAACTCAGAGAATTTTATTCTGTTGTGATGAGTCACATAGAAAGGGACAGGCAGAGTCTACAAAAGAATATTAACTTCTTAATATTTGCAGGAAACAGGAAATGAGGGAAAACAGATAGTGCTGTGGCATGCTTTGAAAATAGGTATTCGGAGATGACTTATTCTGCAGTGTTTATTTCCAAAGTCATGAACAGCAGGTCTTTGCTTTTCTTAGCTGGGTTTTCAATATGCAACAGGTGTTAGTGAACAATCTGGAAAAGGAAACTGTGAAAATAAAAGGGGGAAAAAAACAAATCCACCCACATCGTTTCTTTCTTCGCTATATTCCAGGGTTTTTACTACTTCACCCAACAGGTATTACCGTGTGTGTGTGTGTGTGTGTGTGTGTGTGTGTGTGTGTGTGTGTGTGTGTTTTATTGGGGGAGCAGTGGAACCTGTACCAGTATTGGGAATGGCCTAGGAAGATTTGAGAAAGCTCTGATTATTAATATATTTCAAAAATTGGTGAAAGGACTTGCTTTCTGCCCAAAAAAAAAGGGCAGGACTATTCCAATATAAATTAACCTAGCTAAAGGTAATTAGCAAGTCTATAGGAGAGGGGAACTAGGACTTCCTCATCCTCATTCTAAAGACAGGTTTATATAATTGGATAATCTAGCTGGGATGGGAGGAGGAGGTTGACCTTCGACCTACATGAAAGAAGACACCTTGGTGGAGGAGGAAACTTACAGGGTCTTTTACTATATCAGAATTACATGAACAAGATGGAGGTCATGTGTATAAAAAGTCTGTTCCGTGCTTTGTATCTTGGTGGTTTCGTTCGAAGCACCCCCTGAGTAACATGAGGCTGTAACTGTCTTCTGTATTTCTATCGTTTTAATAAACTTCTTTAAATCTTCAGCAAGAGTCCGGGCTACTGCATATCTATCCTTAGCTCAAGACAAGAATCTGCGCTTTTTATCTTTTTGTGGTGTTTGGGGGGAATTATTCCCAGGGGTCTAACAAATATCCCTGGGGATGGTTCCCCCAGACGGTAACCCTCACCTCCAAACCTTAACAGAACTCAGGGGCTTTTCTACCTCCAGGCTATACCCCCAGCCCTATTTTATAATATATTTGGAAACAGGGTTTCACTAAGTTGCTGAGAGCCTCATTAAGTAGCTGAGGCTGGCTTTGAACCTGTGTGATTCTCCTCTCAGCCTCCCAAGTGCTGGGATTACAAGCCTGCACCACTATGCCTGGCCAGATATTACCTTTTCTGAAAGCACTTACTGCCAGATTGTAATTTTATTTTCAGAAATTAGAACCAAAATGTTCTAATTAGACCTAAAAAGCAACATGGCATAGTTGATATCTTCTCATCACTGACTTTCTCCCATCAAGAAAAAGTCATTTTTTTAAAATAGTTTCCATCAATGATACATTTGTACAAAGCCCAGTTGGAGGCCATAAGGCTGCTTCCTGTAGATGGAATCCCTGGCGGCCCCCCCAGCCCTCTGTGATACACACATATTTTCTCTCCTTTCCTGCGGTGCCATTTATGTATATAGCCATGAAAAATGGATAGATCCAAATAAATAAACTCAATTGGCATAAATTCCTAACAAGTGTGTCCAAAGCACTCTTTTTTTTTTTTTTTTTTTGCGTGTCTGGGGATGGAACCCAGGGACATTTGACCTCCGAGCTACACCCCCTGCCCTATTTTTTATTCTTTATTTTGAAACCAGGTCTCACTGAGTTGCAGAGGGCCTCACTAAGTAGCTGAGGCTGTCTGTGAACCATGATCCTCCAGGTCTCAGCCTCCCAGATGCTGGGATTACAAGCGTGCGCCACCACACCCAAATCAAAGCACTCTTTTTAAAATAAAAGTCCATTACAAAATATTTACTAATTTGACTCAAATCCTTGGACTTAAAAACGGAAAAATAACCTAACTTAGTATCAGTAGTTTTTTAGGCAGTAGGCTCTTCGGAGGGCCACCCCCCCCCCACCCCTGCTTTTTGGCCCAGTGGAGTCATCACAGAGGACGAGCAAAGGAGACACACGCTCATGACTGAATTCTTCTTCGGTGGGTCTTTAGGTGTGTGTGTGTGTGTGTGTGTGTGTGTATGTGTGTGTGTGTGTGTGTGTAACTGGGGATGGAACACAGGAGCATTCTATCTCTGAGCTGCACCCCCAGCCCTATTTTTTATTCTTTATTTTGAAACAGGGTCTCACTAAGTTGCAAAGGGTCTCACTAAGTAGTAGCTGAGGCCGTCTGCAAACCACAATCCTCCTGTCTCAGCCTCCCAAATGCTGTGATGATAAGCATGCGCCCACACACCCAGCTAGCTGTGTAATTTTTGAGATAGTCAACTAGTTTCCTTATCTGTAAAGGAGGTAAGGCCTTCTTTACATATGTTTTTCTAGAGTAAATACCACACTTAAAAGAGGCACTCAACACATACCAGAGCTCCCTCTCCTCTTATTTCCTTGGGTAGGAAGAAAGAGTAGCCAGGCCTCGAGCCTTCTTTCCATTTTACATGGCTCACTGGTTCAAGGGCTTGGGATAGAGGAGAAAGTGGAGAAATTATCCCATGAAAGAACAATTAATGAACTTGAATTCAGTCCACATCAAATAATCTAGACTATCTGATCAACTCCCTGGTTTATGTTCTTTTTCTCTGCAGTCTGGACTTTGTTAATAAGCAGGCAGAGATTTTTTTTTTTTTTTTTTCTGGTGACACTGTCAAAGCAAATGACAGCCTGGACAGCTGGATTGCCCTCTTTGAGAAGAGTCTCTTCATAGAGATTTCATAATAATGGTGACTGCTTTGTGTCTCTTTTTAGTAAAGTTATGAAGAAAAGGTAGTGAGAGAAAAACATAAACCATATAGGAAACATGGAAAGTGGGAAAGAAGAATTTATCCACAAATTAGTAGATTATAATCAGGAATTTCTCATCTTTTCTTCTTGGATATCACTGCAATATGGATTTGCATTCGTGTAGAATAGAACACTCAAAAATCTTAGTACCAGGAACGATACTAGAGATCCTTACGTTCAGTAACCCTAATATATATACTGTCTATAGAAGTTGAGAGCCTTTTCTGACACAGAACAGCTAATTAGTAGCAAACCCCTCTTCTATGCATATACTTTCCTTTTTGGTTTATATGTCCAAGTATGCATGAAAACTACTTACGTGTGTCATGGATTTACATCATTGCTTTCTTCTGCTATCTAGGAAATAACTAATAGGATTTATGTGAAACTCTCACAACAATTATGCTTCTATTTGGGTAAGAAATTTTAAAGAGTGAATGTGAAAGGAAAGACTGAGAATCCAAATAGTAAATAAAGAAATTTTCTGACACAATTGCTGGTGGTAATTCTGGGAATAAAGATGAGACTATTACTTCCCTCCTTGGTATCATTCTTGGATTCTACTCGGAATGCAGAAATATCAGCGATGCTTTGCTAAAACTCAAAAAATTGCTATTCGACCCACATTTGAAATTATTTCTCCCAGAGAGGCATGGTCACACATACCTATAAATCCCAATATTTGGGAGGCTAAGACAAGAAGATTGCAGACTCAAAGCCTCAGCAACTTAGCAAGGCTCTCAGAAATCTACTGGTGCCCTATTTCCAAATAAAAAATAAAAAGAGGGCTAGGGTATACCTTGGAGGTAGAATGCCCCTGAGTTCTGCCTCTAGTACAACAAAAACAAAATATTTTCCCTATCTTGAATCTTGGAGATTACAGTTCTGCCATCTAAGAAACAAACATGCCAGGTGAGAAGAAAGGAAAATCTTACAATAGACATCTGAATCAATGGTCAATCTAGTTTTCCAGCTTGCCACAGCTCCTTAGACCCAGCTCAAGGAATTCACACAAATAGAACTGATTTACTATAAAATGTGCCATTTTCCATAAAAACTCCCTTGTTGCTTCACTGACTCACTGAAATTGCTGGCGTTTCACTGGTTGACTCTACAGGGCTGACTCTAGGTTTGTTTAATACAGAAAATGAACCATGCACAGAGAGGCCTTGGAGGAAGACGTTTTATTCGCATCAGTAGCTTTGCACATTGCTTAAACTAGAGATGTTAGCAGTTCCTCCAAGAGAGCAGCATTAGTCAGACCCTTGGGCAAGAGTGGAAACTGAACTTATCCTGTCAGATTCATGAGAGAAACACGACAGTTGAGACAGGCAGAGGGCAAATTTTAAGAAAGCTGTTTTGAGGGCCATAGTGGAATGGATAAATGCTTTAGAGCCCTCGTAACTCAGTTAAAATCCCCAAGCTACTTCTTACTCGTTGCATGTCTTTGATGAAGTCAGCCTCTAAGACCCCTATCTTCACAGAGAACGAGTATGAGAGGACTAACTCTGAGAATTGAGTGTTAATTTCTTTTAATGCAAAGTGTCCATTCTGGATGTGCTCATCAGTATTACACAACAATGCCAGCAATCTTTATCATGATGATGACGATTCTAAATGAACCCCTGCTGTTCACAAGCTGTGTGCTTGGATGATCATTTTCTTTAGCTGGGAGAGGAAGATAATAATATTTATCTTGCAGTGCTATTTTGAGGACTAGAAATGGTATGAGTAAAGTGGCCACAGTATCTAGCCTTTATCACAGGTAGACACCCAATTATGCGTTGTTTTTGCTATTTTTTACTAACCACCTATAATTATCAATTGGTTTAAACTTGGGAGAAGTTGTGTTTCATGTAAAGGTTAATAAATTTACACACCGTTCCAACTGATAAACATTCAAGAGAGAGAGAGAGAGGAGAGAGAGAGAGAGAGAGAGAGAGAGAGAGAGAGAGAGAGAGAGACCTGAGCATGGTTGTGTATGTCTATAATCCCAGTACTTGGGAGGCTGAAACAGGAGGATTGAAGGTTCAAGGCCAACCACAACAGTTTAGTGAGGCCCTCAGCAAAAGGCAAGATCTTGTTTCAAGGTCTTGTTTCAAAACTGAAAATAGAATAATGCTGGAGGTATAACTGAGAGGTAGACTGTCCCTGGTTCAAGCCCTGGTACGAGAGAGAGAGGGAGAAAGAATATGAAAGAGAATTAATTCTTTATTGTATAACTCTCTGTTCAAGGTCCCTTAGGGATAATTCCCCAAAATTGTAGTTGAAAGACAAAACAGTCTCCTCTATTGTAAGCAAAGTTTATCAAAACCGCTATAAAAGGGATACAAAAAATTCCCGAGATAATGACAATATGCACTAACAGCCGTATAATGAATCAAAAAACAAAACCTAAGATTCATGTGTCTAAAGAACATTTTATTCTCTTTGGCCTTGACCTACTGAGTATCTTATTATCACTTACTAGTGTATCAGTCAAAGAAAGATGGGCTTTATTCAAGTAACAACTGCAGGAGCCATTAGCCACTCTGCCCACAGGGAAACCACACTCTTGATTCAATTATCAGTTGACTCCACATGGTTCCAGAGCATCTCTTAATAACAAGATACATTCAGCTCAGCTGAGAAAAAAAATAGAAGAATGCAGAGCAGAAAGTGGGGAAGAAAAATATGCAGGTACTTTTGAAGCCCAAAACCCTGCCTTCTATTTGATCCACAGTGCCAACCCATCTCTCCCTCCCTACCAACTCAACTCTCTTTGATATCGATGTATTAAAAATTCTCCCACCAGAATTAAAGTTGTCTTTCTGGAGATCTTCTGGGACCCTAAAAGTCCTGCTCCTGAATTGGGTCAATGTTTTCTCAATCAGACCTACATTTTTTTAAATTTTATTTTATTGCTACACTGTAGTGTCCCATCATAATGTTGATCATGTTGACAGTGGCATATATTCACACAGTATTTGGTGCCCCCCTTCCCCCTTTAAGATTTGTTATGTGGTTGATAAAATTGACTCTCCTATTAAGGAAAGTGAGACACCTTCACCAACTGTCCTGTAAGATATCAATGTGGTTTCTCAACCTTAACCTGGGTTTCCTGAGACAAGATAAATGTAACTTGGAGACGATGATCCAAAGGAACAAGAGGAAGGAGCTTGGTGGAATAAAAATTCCACCAAGAGAGGAAATTTGAGAACAGAAAGTCAAACCAAAGGTGTATGTATGTATATGTGTATATATATATTTAGTGTGTGTGTGTGGTGCTGGGCATGGATCCCAGAGGCTTTCTACCTCTGGGCTATACTCCCAGACCTATTTTCTATTTTATTTGGAAACAGGGTCTCACTGAGTTGCTGAGAGCCTCACTAAGTAGCTGAGGCTGGCTTCGAACCTGTGTGATCTTCCTGTCTTCCTGTCTTGGCCTCCCAAGTGCTGGGATTACAATCGTGCACTACCACGCCCGGTTCCACCAAACCAAAGGTATATTTTCAACCTCCTTATTATTCTGGGCAACTGGATCTTAATTCTACTGCCTGCCGGATGCTCTTTGAGAAGCCACGTAAAATGTGACTCACAAATGTCCACCTGAGGATGAAATAAAGTAATAGAAGACTTGCCCAGCCTCCCATCTCCCATCTCCCACTTTATGTTTTTCCATGAAGTGTTAATATTTTCTCCCTTTGGGTCTGTCTGTGCATCAGAATGGTTCAACAGGTTCTCACTGGCATCTCTCTCGGTCTGTAACAGAGAAGCCAGGGGAAGAAAGCAAGAGGTTCACAGAGCAGCTGAGACAAGGGGAAGACTGGTTTTGCTCGCCATGGTGGATCACCACAGTACTAACTAGAGTAAAAAGATTTACTCTAAAGAAATATAAAGCAGTACAGAAGGGTGACTTTAATGCTCATGTGATCTCAGTGATAAAACTCACACTTTCAATGTTGGACTAATTCTCACAAACTATAAAGAGAACTTTTCACTTCAATTTCGAAATCTGACCACTGTTCTGGTGAGAGGTGTAGTTCTGTTGACAGTAGTGTATGTTGGCTGGGCTTGGTGGCACACACTTGTAATCCCAGTACTTGGGAGGCTGTGAGATAAGAGAATCGCAAGTTCAAAGCTAACCTAAGCAATTTTGTGAGCCCAATAGCAACTTAGCCAAAAAAATTGAGATATTTAGAAAAAAATTGGATATTTTTAAATATTCCAAAAGATCTTATTGCCTCACAAATTGTTTTAGAATTATATATTTTAGAAGTGAATTTTAAAAATAGTCATAAAATGTTTATTATTCTAGATATATTTGCAGATGGACAAAATATGAAAAGAACAAAACTAGGTCCCTTCCCCCAAGTAGTTTATCAACTACTCAGGAGAGACAGGATGAGACAAATAATTTAAGAGGCTGAATGAAGCTGACAAAGTAGAAGCAATATTGAATGTGCACTTACTTCATAGCAGTTAAAAGATAGTAATCAGTGCTTCCGAATTTTGCCCAGATATACATAAACATGATAGATTGCTCTGACATATATGAAAGCAAACACAGAAATAATGGATAAAATAAAATTGAATCGTTTTTACATAGCCCTTCTCCAAAAAAGAAAAGTGCTACTTTTAGAAGCCAAAATAAAAATTGCTCCCTAGAGATGAGGTTTGTTTTTGTTTGGTTTGGTTTGGTGCATTGTAATCATACATCTTGATGAAGTTCAGGGTGATAGAGGCATAGATGCCCTCTTTTCTAAGCCCTCCCCCAGTTCCCACCCCACTCCCTCTCCCCACCTTCCCATGTCCAACACAATGATTAACTTTGACAAGTTTGTGTATATATCATGATCATTGAAGTGTTTCCTTCTCCACGTCTTCAAGTCCCAGCTCCCTCAGTTAGGTCCCCTCCTTCACAACACTAAGGTTTCTCCTCCTTTGTCTGGAGTCCTCCTGTGTCCCAATTTCTTCCAAGCTTACACATATAAGGGAGAACTCATTCAAGGAATAGAGGTGTGTCTTCAAAAGTGAAGGAACTAAAATTGAGCCCCCAAATAACAGCCAAAGCTACAAAGAACATCCCAATTTATGAATACCTAATCTTAAAACACTAATAGTCTGGATAAATCCAGAAAAATAGAAAGATATGTACAATTACAATGCATCAATAAAAGTATTTTTAAATATCTTTCTATTAGAATGCACACTTAAATCACTCATAGAGTGCAAAATTCAAAAACCAAGAAATTAATTAGGATTTATCCAGACTATTAGAATTACTAGAGTTGCAAGGGAAGAACACTCAGAACTGATCTTTTATATTTATAACCTAGGATTACAGAGCCTCTTAAAAAAACATTTTTATTGCAAAGGTCCCTACACACAAAAAAAAATTACAAACTTCATGAAGAAATGAATCACCATACTGTCTAAGTAGCAGATAGAGTGAACAAAAAAAATTGGTCACTTTTTTATAAGTGGTGGAAAATTTTGAAAGACACTTTAAAATAAATGAATAAATGTTTGTGTCAGGTAACTTTTGCAGCATAACAAAGTTCCCCAAAGCTTAATGGCTTAAAACAACAAAACCACCTCAATTTGCTGTAAGAAACTCAGATAATACTTCTAGGGTGGGCTGATCTCAAATGGGCTCACTCATGTGTCTGTGGTCACTTTATGGATTGGCCAGGTCTGGTTGCCCTATAATGGAGCTGACTGAGATGAACAGGACTCCTGGAGCCTTTTTCTACATGGTCTCTCCTCTTTTTTTTTTTTTTTTTGTGTGTGTGTGTGTGTGTGTGTGTGTGTGTGTGTGTTACTGGAAATTGAACCCAGGGTCATTCTACCTCTGAGCTATATACCAGGCCTATTTTGTATTCTTTGTTTTGGAAGCAGGGTCTCACTAAGTTGTGGATTGCCTCACCAAGTAGCTGAGGCTGTCCATGAACCTATGATCCTCCTATTTTAGCTTCCTAAGTACTAGGATTACAAGTGTGAACCACCATACCCTATGGTTTCCCCTCTATAGCACGGTGGTGGCACTGGTAAGGTTTGTTGACATGGTTAAGTGTTCAGTCAGATAATGTGAACAGAATTGTTAAAATCCTATTGATGCCAGGCCCCTCATGCCATAGTCCAATGGCCTAAGCAAATCAAGAAGTTGGTCCAGATTCAAGGATTGAATAGGAGGCTCCACTTTTTTTTTTCTTGTACTGAGGATTGAACCCAGGAACATTCTATCTCCAAGCTACATTCCCAGACCTATTTTCTATTCTTTATTTTGAAACAGAGACTCACTATATTGCAGAAGGCTTCAGGGTCTGGATTACAAGAGTATGCCTCCACCCCTGGGTTGGCTCCACTTCTTGAAAGGGGAAGAATCTGTGGTCAATCTCGCATCTTGCCATAAAGTTGCAATAATTTAAAAGGTCAAAAAAGAAAAAGAAATTTATTTTTTAAAAAGGGGCTAAAACCGGGCATGGTAGCGCATGCTTGTAATCCCAGCATTTGGGAGGCTGAGACCTGAAGATAACGGTTCAAGGACAGCCTCAGCTACTTAGTGAGGTAACTTTGCAACTCAGTGAGACCTTGTTTCAAAATAAAGAATAAAAAATAGGGCAGAGTGTGTAGCTCAGAGGTAGAATGCCCCTGGGTTCCATCCCCAGAACCACAAAAAAATATAAATAAATGAAAAAGAGGCCAGAATTTAGAAACAAAAAGAATCTTTCTCAAACATATCAAAGTAAAAAAAGAAGAGAACTGCCATTATTATCTATCATTTCTCAATTCTCCTAAACAGGTATCAATTCTCTAATTCTTGGCTTTTTATTTTTCTTAAAGCTGGCTGATGTACAGTAATGGGAATACTCATACATGGCTTGTGGGAGTGTAAATTGGTGCCCACTTCTGAAAGCTGTTTTCTGTCCTTTTTAAAGTGAAGGTCTAGCTGGGCGTGGTGGCACACGCTTGTAATCCCTGCACTTGGGAGGCGGAGACAAGAGGATCGCGCAGGTTCGAAGCCAGCCTCGCTGGCTTAAGAGACCCTGTTTCCAAATAAAAATATAAAAAATAGGTGTCTGGGAGTGTAGCCCAGAGGTAGAAGGGTTTCCAGGAAGCCCGGTACCACCATAAATAAATAAATAAATAAATAAATAAATAAATAAATAAAAATAAAGTGAAGGTCTGCATATACTATGATCAGACATTTAAGTGCTAGGTTATGCCAAACAAGTGCATGAAACAGATCCAAGAACTTCCACAGTATTATTTTTAATAATCCCAATCAAAATAATTTGAATATTCATCAATAGAGAAATAATAAGTTATTTCACACACCAAAAGATGGAATATAATATTGCAATAAAATTTAAGAAACTACATAGTTACAACAACTTAGAAATGCAAGCTGACAGAAGCAGGTTCTTGCATGGAGGAGAGGGATGTGGGAGGTGGGTAACAAGTCGACAAAAAATGAAAAATACTCGACATGGGTGACTCATGGAAGAATATGAAAAGATGCCAAGGTCAAAATACATAGTGAATAATTCTACTTATAGACAGTAAAAATAACAAATTAAAAAAAAACAAAAGGACATTGTTTAATGATGAAACTTTAGCTGGGAAAACTATAAACAAATGCAAGGAGTGTATTACCATAAAAGTCAATAGAGTGGTTTCTTTCACATGGGCTAGAGAAGTAATGTTGAGAAGGAAGCATCTGGGGACCTTCTAGGTTCTGGTATTAATCTTACTGGTAATAACAGGAGCATTCACTTAATGATAATTCATTATGCTGTATAATTTTATTTTATACACTTTTCTATATATATTTCATAATCAATTAGGATTTCAAAAATAAGGAATTTAGTTATTTCATGTGACCGGGAGGCCATAGGTAGGTCATTTCAGACATCACTGCTTTCTTGGACTATTACCAGTATGACGTATGAGTTCAGATTCTATACAAGCAGACATCAAGATGGGATTCAACACTGAGAGATTTCTTTGAGAGACCTATTAGAGAAGAAATGGAAGGAACTAAAAAGAGATGGAACAAGACCCCCATGAAGTTCTAACTATGTGGAGAACAAAAGAAAGAAAGAAAGTTTGCATAAGAAGAGTCTGAGACCACAGCGCCTACTGAGAAGCTTCAGGCAGGTGTTCTGGAAGTCCTCACGCCAAAGTCACTCTGCAGAGGAGACCTGCTTCTTGCAGGAATTGCCGTGCCTTCGTGTACTTGGCATGTTGAGCAGCTTGTGAGAAGGAAGCTTTGAGGAAATGCAATGGTAGCCTGAGAGCTCACTAGCTGGGATTCTCCACCAATTATACTCTCCTAATAGGAGTTCGCAATGGCACTTTTTTATGACTAACACATCTACTAAAAGGGATGCAAACTGAGAAAACTCTAACATAACAATGTAAATAAATGAGAGACACAAAACAATGTGAATTGCAGAATGACTAACTTTTGGGATTAACAAGTAATTGATACTCTAATAAAGTCTTATGATCATTCCAATGAGTAAATGTATACATATTTATGACATGGTGTGAAACGCTATTATGCTGCATTGAAGGCTAGAAAAATTAGATTTCATATCTACTGAGGCAAGTAGCATACAAAGTGATTCCTAAAACCCCTGTCAAACACTCTATTAAAACCATTTGTCTTGAGCCTAGTGTGGTGGCGCACGCTTGTAATCCCTGCGCTTGGGAGGCTGAGACAGGAGGATCGCACAGGTTCGAAGCCAGCCTCAGCTACTTAGTGAGGCTCTCGGCAACTTAGTGAGACCCTGTTTCCAAATAAAGTATAAATTAGGTCTGGAAGTATAGCCCAGAAGTAGAAAAGCCCCTGGGTTCCACCCCAAGTGTACCACCCAAAAAAAAAAAAAAAAAAAAAAAAAAAGCATTTGTCTTTGTCTTTCAACCCAATGACTAAGATAATAGAGGAAATTTCAGCAAGTGGGAATGGGTAACTCTTCATTGATGTCATGGCCTAGAGTCTGAACAGTCTGAAGATATGTGACTCTTAATTAAAGGCATTTAACTTGAGGCTGCCTGACTGTAACAGAAAGTAAACAAGCTACCAATGCAATGCCATGTGACTTAATGTTAATAACACAGCGGGAAGATAATAGCCAGTTTTAGCAGTGATACCTGGGGCTCCCAACCCCCTTGGTAGGCGCGGAGGAGCAAGGGCAGGAGGCATTCATAGTCACCATTCAGAAAGTTTCCCTAGGATGCCAGTGTTTGTGTTTCTCACATCATAATTTTGCTATGTAGGATTCACTTTCAAGAGTGGATTAGGATATGTCTGCACACAAAGGAAGTCAATTGTGGAGAAAATTTAAAAAACTTTTTCTTTGGCCCAATGTTTCATTATTTATATTCACAGAAACTAAATTATCCTTGGGTAATCCCATGGTTTCATAGGGGAAATGTTTATACGCCTATAATGAACTCTCAACTATGGACTATGAACTCTCTCTTTTTCTGTAAGCAGAGGTCCTGGTGAAAGAAAAAGAGAAAAATTAGTTGAAAATTAGGTCAGCAGTTCTCTATCATGTTTTGAAGCAAATATGCTGCTGCTTATTTACTCTAATGGTTCTCGATTTCCATGAGCTGGTTTTCAGAGGCAACAGAGGCTATCATTTTTAAACACGTTATAAAGAAAATCATGTTTCAAGGAAAAAATCGCATTTTTCTTTTCAAGTAAAGAAAAGTAAAAAAAATTGAACCAGTAGGTTGTTACCCAGTGAAGCTACTCAGAACTGCTTTTTCAGGAGTGTGTGTGTGTGTGTGTGTGTGTGTGTGTGTGTGTGTGTGTACATGCACATGCACACCAAGAATTGAATTCAGGGCCTTATTCATGCTAACACAATCTACAATTGAGCTACACCTTCAGTCCCAGTTAGAGATTCTTATCTCATTCAGGAAAGAATGAGGTCATTTTGTGAATTACATTCATTTGAAATAATCTTTTTCCGATCTGTAAATATGTGAAGGAGGCTATGCGTGGATGCTGGGAAACTATTAGAGTATTCTTGATCATATAAAGCACCTCACCTCTCACTGTGGGACTTCACAGGAACCGAACCTCCCCTCCCTGCCTGTATCGCTTACATTCAAGAGCATCAGATGCTGTTGATCAGGACTTAGCATTTTAGGGGGTTTTGTCACCATTTTAATTTAATCATTAAACAAAAAGCATCACATATTAATTACTTCAGGTCTCAAAGCTGATTATCAATCATGGAGTTACAATTTATATTGGCATTACCAAGCATCAGCACCATAGTTGATGTTAAAACTCACCAAAGAAATACAAAACCCTAGAGTTTTACTCAAGAAATTTGAATGGAATAGTGCACAGCATTTAAATATCCCTCTACCATCTTGTACCCCTTTAAGATGTATGACTACAATGCACCAATAAGAAATATAACACGGGGAAAAAACCCAAACATCTAAGACTCCATTCACAACTGCAGTAACTGGCAGTGTCTACAACAAAGTCACAGCCTCCTCTCATTTTTGTTATGTGCTGCCTGCCTGATCCTCTGGAGCTGCCCTGGGTTTTGTTGTTTTGTGAAAATTTTCCTGCAATCTCTTATTAATTCCTGGATTTCTCAATATCTTTCTAACAAGATCCCTTTTTGTTTAGGATTACCACAAAAGCAGTTTTACAATAAAGGACAAGTTCACTGATAACACCAGCCAAGCAGACAAAGGTGTGCAGAAACTCTAATCCCAGTGTAGGATCAGGTCACTAAAGAGAAGCTGGAGTCAAAAGACAGTCATCACAGAGAGTTACAAAGAAAGTAAAGGTCAGCGGGCAGACAAGTCATTTGGGGATCTCTAAAGCCAGCTAAATACTAACCCTTCAAATAGCTTTGCTAATTCTCTTGCCATCAACTGATAAAGATGAGGATCCTCAGACACACACACACACACACACACACACACACACACACACACACACACACATATATATATATATATATATATATATATATATATATATATATATATATGTCTGGGAGTGTAGCCCGGAGGTAGAAGGGCCTCCAGGAACCCCAGTACCACCAAAACATAAAAAATATTTTTTTTAAAAAAAGTCTGGGAGTATAGCCCAGAGGTAGAAAGCCTCTGGGTTCCACCCCAGTACCAATAATTAATAATAATAATAATAATAATAATAATAATAATAATATCATCCATGGAGGGATGTTTGTTTTTGTTTTGTTTGTTTGTTTTACACCAAGCTGGAAGGTGCTTCTTAGAGACAAGCAAAACTTGACAAGACGGCAAAAGAGGCAGCGAACTTAGAGATAAGAATATGTGCTGAAAATTGCCGTGGTGGCTTTTATTTTCTATGTGAAACAGGAAGCCAGGACATCTGGCTAAGGATGAGAGAATGGATAAAGATTTGAAGAGTGGAACAAGTTTTGAATGGTCCATGCCAGGTGAAACTCTGAATAAAAAGAACAGTGAATGATACTGAAATTCAGATGACTTGAAAATCAACAAGCTTAAGTGAATTCAGTCTAATTATGCACTTTTTCACCAGCAACACCTTGCAATAGTGGGTGTAAATAGAGTGTTCAGATAGCAATTGAAAGCTAAGGACTAGGAAAATTAGTAGAAGTCTACAGGGAAGAGAAGAGTGAGTGTGCTGGTGATAGGACAGTGAAATGCCAAAGCCCTGTTGGGGAAAACAGTGAAATAGGAAGAGACCAAACAAATGGGGAACCAAGAAGAGATCCAGAGCTAGGAGGGTGACATGGTGGGAAATCCAGGAAGGAAGGAAGTGGGGCAGGTGGGAGAAGTGGATAGGGTTTTGTGGTCAGAAAAGGGAATGGCAGATTTTAAGAGAATGTCACGTTGTAAAGTAGTGCTCGGGAGAAACAGAGCTAAAGGTTATTATGGTAAAGGTCTGTACCTGATGTGAAGATACTGAATACAACATCCTGAGAATACTGACGTTACCTGGATGATGGCCTGATGTATATAGAAAAGATGTGTATGTCAGACATCAGTTTCCTAAATAAACATAGGGCAGTGTCCTAAGAGTGAAGGTGATGGTTGTGGGAGGTAAGTAGCAGATCTCAGTGGCATGGTCCTAAAAAAAAAGAAAGAAAGAAAGAAAAAGTGACATGGCAAGACAAAATTGAAACGGAGCACAGAAATACTTAGGCCCTTTTTTTAAGAAGTTTATTAAAAGATAGAAATACAGAGGATAGGTACAGCTCCATACTAGACTGGCATGGAGGGGTGACTCGAATGAATACACCCATACTTAGGCCATTTTACTTCAAAGTAATGTTTAATTAGCTAGGGTGTGGTGGTGCACAGCTGTAATCCCAGTACTTGGGTGGCTGAGACAGGAGGATCCCAGGTTCAAGGCCAGCCTCAGCAATGTAACAAGGGCCTCAGCAACTTAGGGAAACCCTTTTCAAAATTAAAAATAATATAGGGCTTGACATGTGGCTCAGAGGTAAAAAGGCCCTGGATTCAATCCTCAGTAACACATACACACACACACACACACACACACACACACACACACACACACACCTGGTTTAATTATCACAACTGAAAGTCCAGAAGTGAAATGGGTTTCAAGAGTGGTTTATTTTAAAGGCTCAGCCATTAGATCAAACCTTGTTCTATCTTTTTACTCAACCTAGAGTTTCAACCTAACTCGACCTTGAAGATGGTGCCTGATGGTAATCAGAGGTATGTTCTTGTTCACATTCAAAAGGAGGAGAACCTTCCTAAGTGCCTCCAGGAACTTCTTGTACCTTGTTAACTAGAATTGGGTCCTATACCAGCTTCTGGACCAATCACTGTCAGAAAGAAAGATGAACAGAAAGAAGAAAGAGGGAGAAAGAGATGTGGGGAGGGAGGGAGGGAGGAAGGAAGGAAGGAAGGAAGGAAGGAAGGAAGGAAGGAAAAGGAAGGCAGGCACTTCCTTTAGAAAAACATGTCCAATTCTTGGGATGAGGCCAGCTCTTCATATATACCATTGTTTGTAACAATTTGAGATGTCACCATGGGTTTTTGTTCTTAGCTAGTCTAGAAAAAATAGCCAGAACTATACTGTTGCAAGCTTAAACAAAGTTTTATTATTACAAAGGTAGAAAAAAAGGACAGAACAATCAAAGCACTGTGTCAGAGGGATGGAGTGGAGTGCCTCGAAAGACACTGAAATCTCTCAACATGTAACATTTTTTTATAACAATTCATTATCTCCTTCCTCCCATTCTGCTTAGCCAATAGTCCTCTTTTCCCACCAAAATCAGGTGCGGGCCCACCAGTTATCTCTGCTGTGCAAGCCTCTCCTGTTAGCCTTCTTTGCCCACCCTCACAGGGACAGACAGGTCTGACATCACTGATCAAAATGTGTTACTTGGTTTGCAAGGTTTAGCGGGTTGCACGATAGAAGTTTCCTTTGATTTTTATTTTATTTTCATTCTTAAAGTTTAAAGCATGTATTGTCTACCTGTGTCCTTGGTGACTTCTCAGCTTTTTATTATCTCTGTCTGCTAGAAGTTACTTACAATGTTGAAAACTGTTTTATGATAAAAAAGAAAGACACAGGAAAATAGTCTTTCAAAGTATGGAGGTTTGGGAGCTGTAACTGTTTTGTGTTATTAGTAATTAATATTGGGTCGATATAGCTTGGTTTTTATTTTTTAACTTTAGTCTAAACTGTTGTGAGAGCCTATATAATTCTTTTTCTAAGTAAGTGTCTTTTCTTGTGTTTTAACATTCAGTGTTCAGCTGAGCTAATAGCCAACCCTGGTCAAACCGGGTGCAGCCCTTGGCTAACAGTTTAGAGACAGAGAAAATGATTTTATTGTTTTGCCTAAGTATAAAAACTTGTTCTTATTAGTAACTAATACTTCCCTTATTAGCCATCAGTACAGGCTCAATCTCCATCATTGTTCACGTGGGAGGAAATGCTGGGTGGTCTAAAATAGCTTTCACTACTCACATGCATTTGTCATTACAAGGTTTCCTTAGCTGCTTCTTTGAATGCAGTAGGTCTAGAATGGCTAACAATGACTTCTATTCTCAGAGCAGACAGAAGTTTGTCTTTGAAAGAACCAATTTTATACTGGACACACTGTTTAATTCATAACAGGATCATAAGAGGAACAGAATCGTCAATATTTCAAATGGAGCCACATGCATATTTCATCCTTTCATAAAACTGCAGCAATCCTGTAGGTCCCTTATGAAGGCTCCAAGACAATTGCTGTTGCCACTAAGAGTACAGAGATCTTCCTCTATCACCACATCCTAAGTGTCTTGTTGCTTCAGAGTTAGGCTCTGCCTCCTACATGCTAAACCTGGAGACCATGAAGGGTTCTCTTGCCCAGAAACTGGGAGATTCATGGTAGTGTCAAGGAGACAATGGACAGGTGGACAGATAAATCAATGCCAATACAAATTACAAACACAAGGCTTTCACAATCTTGCTTAACAGCAACTCAAGGCTCCCACACACAGAACAATGCCCCAACTCCTTAAAACTGCATCAAGGCCTGCTCATGGCTGGCACAATCAACCGTGCCAACTTCCCTTCTCTCTTTGCATTCCAAATGTACTCTTGACTTCCTTGCACATTCCTCTATATCTCTAGGTTTGAGATGTTCTTTTTCTGCAACCAAGACTCCCCTCCCCTACTTTTCCATCATGTGAATTCCTGTTCTTATTTTATGCAGTCAAATATCCCCTTGTCTGAGGTCTCCTCAGACATCCCAAGCATCAGTTTCATTATTCTCATTTTCCTGAAACAGTTTCCAGCTGCCTCCATGGAGCGTTTTCCAGATTGTTTTGCGATCCTATGTTTCTGTATTTGTCTTTCTAAATTAGAGTACAAATTACTTCAAGCAGATTTTTGGGGGTGTTCATTCAGGTACCTAAAAAGTAAAAGGTATAGATCGTTTGTCTTGATAAACTACAAAAGTTCTAATTTGTAGAATCCCTTCTTCCTATTTTGATAGTTAATTGTCCATCATTCATTATTGATAAAACTCACTATATTTAACATAGTCAAACTCCCTAAGAACAACAGCCAGATATAAAAATTTTTTTTTGTTCTCATGTGGCTGTAACTTTAGATATGTAGTTGATTGAAATAGAGATGTGGTGAGCCGGGTGTGGTGGTGCACGCTTGTAACCCCAGCATTTGGGAGGCTGAGACGGGAGGATCATGGTTCTAGGACAGCCTTAGCTACTACTTAGTGAGGCTCTTTGCAACTCAGTGAGACCCTGTTTCAAAATAAAGAACAAAAAGATAGGGCTGGGGTGTAGCTCAGAGGTAGAAGCCTCCTGAGTTCCATCCCTAGTACCAAAAAAAAAAAAAAAAAGAAAGAAAGAAAGAAAAAATAAATAGAGATGTGGTGCCTGATTAGGTGAAGAAAACCAGCTGGGCAGGATAGAAGTGTCAAGACTGATTGGCCAATGTAAATTCTCCAAATGAGTGGGCAGTTATTCTGCAGGCCAAACCCACTGGGTGGCTTGTTTTGAAAATAACAACATAACCCTCTTAAGCAATTGTTTTAATACATGTTAACACAAATATAAAACTACTGCATTAGGAAGATTAATCATGGTGTTTACTTTGTTCCTCTGCTAATGAAACAGAATTTTTTCTTCCTTTATAAGATAAGGAAATATTAAATACTGTTCTCAGGCTGAGAGAACATCAGACCTATTACTCCCACAGCATATTTCTGGGGAACTCCTGGGAACACAGAACTCCCATCTGATCTGGGGCCACTCCTTTCTTGCCTCATTATTTTCAAATTATACCATCCCTTTCTCCATTAATAAATGTTAATAATAAATGAGCTTTTGTTTTAGCTATTGAAGTTAAGTTTATCTCTGAATTTAAATGTCATGCAAGACAGAAATGTAAAATGGAAAACTTTCTCCACGTTTCATTTCAAATCCTGGTAATAAAAAACTGATAGGGTGGGGCGGGAATGAAAGGGGAAAAAAATAACAGTGCCCAAGTCTGTCTTACATGCCAGGCAAGGCTTCCAGATTATAACTGCTCCCTATTCATCTCCTCATTCCCAATTCCCTGCTTACTTCCTGACACTTAGGCAGATGTTCAATAAATATTTTATTTGTAAACCACTCTAAATCTGTTTCAAGTACAATTTTATTCAGTCCCTGTTAAGGCTTGAATATGGTTTGTTCCCAGGAGGTATATGTGCTAGAAGCTTGGTCCCCAGAGTGGTGATGCTGAAGTGATAGTACCTTTAAGAGGTGGGTCCTGGTGGAGCTAGTCAGGCCGAGGGGCTCTACCCTCATGAATGGATTAATGATATTTCCCAGGAGTAGTAGGCTGGGTCTCATGGGAGTTGAGTTAGTACTCACCAGAGTGAGTTTTAAAGGGAGGCTACCCCACATCTCAGTCTCTTCTCCTTGTAGCTGTTTCCCTTTCTGCTTCCACTCCACAATGTGATGCAGCCAAGGAAGAAGATGCTATGCTATTTGAATATTCCTCCCACAAGTATCATGAGCCTTATAAAGTACCCACTCTTGGATCTTTGCCATTGCAACATAAGATGGGATAATATAATCCTCACTACTGCTCTCTGAATCTGAAGTATTATCTTTAACAGAAAGTTCAAGTAAGTTGCTCAAAGTCATACTAAAAGCTTAGATTACAAAGAGGGAAGTAGATTAGAAAGTATCTC